>NC_060184.1:26775326-26990326 GCF_021184085.1 Oncorhynchus gorbuscha | reverse complement strand
GAATAAATTAAATAAATGTCTTATTGAGGGCAATTTGTCCTTGGCAAACAAACACAGCAAATATCTCTCTGACCTACTGCACTCCACTCTGTGGATGCTGGCAGCCATTTTCTCCATTTATCTGGTCTGCTGATGGGTATCATGTCTCTCGGGCTGTCCTCGTACCCCACACTGTCCTCATAAACCACCATTACCTGGGCTCGGCCTGTCAGGCCTGTTATGTCATCCAGTTCCCAGCTAAAGGTCAGACCAGTGGTCGTCCACTGTTTTGTGGCTCTTGCGATACATTCTTCTGATCACCATCTTGGCAAGCAGTGGTTTTGCTATGTGGCTGAGGAGTCCTAAGGGATGTCCACAGAGCCATATGACTTGTCTGAAGTTCTATCTGCTGTCCATTAGGGAAGGGCTCTCTGAATCTCAGCATCTGAGGACAATGGTCATCTAGACCTTGACCTCTGCTCCCCCTTGTACATGAACTGACATACTTCTTGTTGTTTGTGAGATGAAAATAATGAAGACTAAGAAAGAGTCCAGTCCACTCCCTCTGCTTTACCGCTGAATATGGACATACTTCCTCAGGCTTTCTTATCCAGAACTCTTGGTCCTGTTGTGGTGTGTGTGGGCCCCTCAGTGCTTTTGTGTCTGGAGCTGAGGTCATGTGAACAAACCAGAGGAACTGCACTAGACCAGTCTTTCTGCCCCAGTCAACAATCCCAGCCCCAGTCCACAGTCCCAGCCCCAGCCCCTGCCCCAGTCAACAGTCCCTGCCCCTGTCCCAACCCCCACTCCATCCTCTTACCCTGCCCTAACCCCAGCTCCATCCTTGCCCCAACCCAGCCCCATACCCCAGCCTGCGTCAGTCAGAGGGGAGACATTAGCTGGTTGACCACCCCTCTTCTTTGAGCCTTATGCTGTGTGACAGATGCATACAGAAGCCATTCCTCCAGTACAGCGGCAGGCTAAAGGTGATCTATCACCCATCCCAGTCACATGCGTCGGATACAACAGGTGTGGACTTTACCGTGAAATGCTTGCTAGCACTTTCCCAACAATTAAGAGTTAAAAAGTAAGAAAATTTGCAAATAGAAAAGGATATAGTAACACAAAATATGAACACAAAGTAATAAGGCTATATACAGGGAGTACCCAGTCAATGTGCTGGGGTATTAGGTAATTGAGGTATTATGTAGAGGTAACAGTGACTAGGTAATCAGGATAGCTAATAAACAGAGCTGGAGCACCGTGTGTGTGTGTGTGCGTGCGTGCGTGTGTGTGTGTGTGTGTGTGTGAGCGTGGCATCAATACACATGCATTTGTGTGTGTGTGAGTGTGTGTGAGCGTATGTAGTGTGTGTGTGTGCGCGTATGTAGTGTGTGTGTGTGCGTGTGTGTGTGGTTTCTATATGCATGCATTTTTGTGTGTGTGAGCGTATGTAGTGTGTGTGTGTGTATTTGGGAGTGTCACTTTAGTATGTGTGAGATTAAGAGAGCCAGTGCAAGAGAGAGCCAGTGCAAGAGAGAGCCAGTGCAAGAGAGAGCCAATGCAAGAGAGAGCCAGTGCAAGAGAGAGCCAGTGCAAGAGAGAGCCAGTGCAAGAGAGAGCCAGTGCAAGAGAGAGCCAGTGCAAGAGAGAGCCAGTGCAAGAGAGAGCCAGTGCAAGAGAGTAAGTGCAACAAAAAGAAGGGCAATGTACTGGGCCATATGCTCTATCCTCTGTAGCGCCTTGCGGTCAGATTCCAAGCAGTTGACATACCAGGTGGTGATGCAGCCAGTCAAGATGCTCTCAATGGTGCAGCTGTAGAACGTTTTGAGGATCTGAGGGCCCATGCCAAACCTTTTCAGCCTCCTGATGGGGAAGAGGCGTTGTCATGCCCTCTTCATGACTGTGTTGGTGTGTTTTGGATCATGACAGGTCCTTAGTGATGTGGACACCAAGGATCTTGCAGTTCTTGACCCGCTTCTCTACAGCCCGGTCGATGTGAATGGAGGCGTCCTCGGGTCCTCCGTTTCCTCTAATCCACGATAAACTCCCGTGTCTTTCTGATGTTGAACGAGAGGTTGTTGTACTGGCACCGCACTGCCAGGTCTCTGACCTCCTCCCTGTAGGCTGTCTCATCGGTGATCAGGCCTACCACTTTCATGTTGTCGGCAAACTAAGCACGCACCCATGAGGGGCCCCCCGTGTTGAGGGTCCGCGTGGCGGATGTGTTGTTGCCTACCCTTACCACCTGGGGGCGGCCAGTCAGGAAGTCCAGGATCCAGTTGCACAGGGAGGTGTTTAATCCCAGGGTCCTTAGTTTATGGTGTTGAACGCTGAGCTGTAGTCGATGAACTGCAATCTCACGTAGGTGTTCCTTTTGTCCAGGTGGTAAAGGGAAGTCTGGAGTGCAAAAAAGGTTGCGTCGTCTGTGGATCTGTTGGCGGGGTTATGTGAATTAGAGTGGGTCCAGTGTGTCTGGGATGATGGTGTTGATGTGAGCCATTAAAAGCATTTCATGGCTACAGATGTGATTGCTATGGGGCGATAGTCATTTACACAGGTTACCTTGGCATTCTTGGGCACATGGTGGTCTGCTTTAAAACTGTAGGTATTACCAACTGGGTCAGGGAGAGGTTGAAAATGTCAGCGAAGACACTTGCCAGCTGGTCAGCGCATGCTCTCAGTACGTATCCTGGGAATCCGTCTGGGCCTGCATTCTTGAGAATGTTAACTTGTTTAAAGGTCTTCCCTACGGAGAGTGGGATCACATGACTTGAGGGACGTCAATATGCATAAAACATACATGTGCTGCCATGACAACCAGTATACGCATCACCATTCCATTTCCCTCTATATAATGAGCCATGCTGAACCTTAACACCAGCCTGACAAGGAGACACCATTCAGTACCTCTGCTTCTGCTGACTGATCTACCAGGATGAAATCAGTCCAACAGAACCTGGATGTTTCCCTGTCTGTTTTTCTTCCTGATTTGCCTTGCCCTCAAAATGCTTGACCCTTGTTGGCCACGACGAGTGAAGCGTAGTTTCTGTTTGTGGACCCGGGCCAGAATCAATTCAAGTTTCTGTGATAAGATTACCTTGATGGAAAGCCCTCCGTAATGAATCATGACTATTTATAGCTACGTAGTGTTATTAGCCTGTTTCTATTAATAGTTAAGTCTGTCTGGGGAGTGGGGATGGAAAATCAGTCAGTCCTAAAGCCCCAGTGGACTGCAATGGAATTTGGAGTGTCATTGTTGGCCCTCTCAGTTCCAAGTTCTAACTACGTGATTTATCTCTGAATGTCCTCGCCGTTGAGGCTCCAGACTGTTTCCAGGACTTGGGGTGAGACACAGCCACTTGTAGAGCTGAAGGCTGTTTCAACCAGAGCACCTCCAAGACTAATACTAAATGGCTGTAAGGATGGAATCCCTTCCACCTGTGTGCCACAGACCTTTTCCTATAGACCTTCACTGCTCAGGGCCTTTTCACAATCGATAGTATTGATCGTCAGCTTGGAAATGTCAAGGTACAGTGGAGGAGTCTGAGTATGATTCATAACCAGGGCGACGGGGACTGACTGACATGGCATTGCAGTTGACAGGGAGAGTTCAGGAGACTGACGTGTTTTCTCTGTTTTCTTGTACAAGGTTATTTGCTTTGTCCTTTGATTGCTGCAACACGTTCCTGTTGAGAATGTAAGTGGGTCGTTTCACAAAATTGCACCCCTTTTGATATTTTAAGTCAATATTTGTGCACAAATGTTGCATTTTAAAAGCCTGTTATATTAAACAAAGTGCTATAGACCACGTGGAAATTCTAATAAATCCGATTTGTTATATAAATAAAGACAAAGTGCCATAATTCAGCATTTTGATGTGTCTCATTGTACCCTCTGTGACTCATAGGAAGATTTGAACCCACTTAACCCCAAAATGTTTTCACCATCATGGTAAAGTCATTTCTAAAAGTTATTATTTATTTCCTGTTATTAGTCATTTTAGTCAACTGAGCGGATCGAGCAGAACAGGTCTACTCATAGATAGACAGGCTATCATTATGTAAAAAAATATATATAAATATTTTTTGGGGGAAGTTTGCATTCAATTGCCCCTCCCTGTTGCACACAACAAGCTTCCATTTTTCCTGTTACAAGGAAATGTATGGCTGGTGTAAGATGAAGTCATCAACCCTGTTACTTTATTTGGGACTCATTCAAGTCTTTTTTTTGTTGTTGCTTGAGATGGGGAAAAAGTGTTTTTTATCCACGGGAACATGTGCTCTTTATGCCAATATTACAATAAGGTGAAATAAACATTTTAAAAGTAGTTACACTACTCAAAAGGAACGACCCAACTGTGTAGGTTTTAGTGTCTGATAGCAGCTTTAGCTGGGGTGAGAGAACACCTTGGACCAGAAGGGGAGTCTCTGAAAGGCAATGTGTTGGCTAGACCCTAGCCTAGCGTGTCCTCTGCCCCATACACTATTACAGCCAGGATGCTGAAAGGGCTCGGAAATGCAACACCAATGGAAAGTTTCCTCCTTAATGGAAGGGACGAAGTTGGCTATTAATGGAATGTCCGAAACAAGGAAGTAGCGGAAGAAAATAGCTGATTAATGGGGAAAAACTGGAGCTGGGGGTGACACCCTGACCGGTCAGTTCCTCTCTGAAGATCCCAAGTTTCCTGACAACATCGTAAGGAATCTAAATTTGAGGTTAGCGGTTATGCAACCCGTCGTTTCTACTTTATATGGGCATATCAATTTTATGTGCCCAGCTACAAGTATGGTCTTTTGCGCCGCATGGATAGTTTACTTAGACTAAGTACTCTGTGTGTGTTTTCGACCCCCTACCCTGTGATCCTGTCTGCTGCAAGGTTGGCCAAAGTTGAAGGAGATTAGCTGAAACAGTATCTGGGTAACAAGACACTGTGTTAAGAGTGCTGTATCAGACGGTTGCTCTCTGAACAACATTTATGGGGTGGCGGGAACAGAAAAAGTGCTGATGGTTTGCAGCAGAAAAGCATTAACATTCCTCCGTCTCCACTTTATTGAGTTAGCCAGCGAGGATACACCCGGAGACTTGGGCTTTTTGTTTTGAAGCCTTGTGGTTACAATGCAATAGCCATGTACAGGAGTCACTATCAATGTGCAGTTTTAAAGACTGGTTTGACCAAACACAACAAAGTTCCATCCGAGTTAGCACCTCAAAGGTTACGATATACTGTATATGTGAAAATGGCTACACTGTAATATAATTCCTGTGTGGCCATCTTCAGTGACTGGGTAAGTTTTCTACTCTTTAGGGGAGCTGTTGAGACCATTTTAGAAAACTCAAAGGCATTGTGAATGAATGAGATCGATAAAATCTATAATCCCTGTTTCATCTCTGACACTGACTGAGGTCCGGAAAGGTTTTGTCCTGCCTTGTGCCAAGGGTTTAGGTCCTCCCATTCACTGCCTATGTCACTTCTCTCTCTCTCTCTCTCTCTCTCTCTCTCTCTCTCTCTCTCTCTCTCTCTCTCTCTCTCTCTCTCTCTCTCTCTCTCTCTCTCTCTCTCTCTCTCTCTCTCTCTCTCTCTCTCTCTCTCTCTCTCTCTCTCTCTCTCTCTCTCTCTCTCTCTCTCTCTCTCTCTCTCTCTCTCTCTCTCTCTCTCTCTCTCTCTCTCTCTCTCTCTCTCTCTCTCTCTCTCTGTCTCTGTCTCCCCCTCTGTCTCTCTCTCTGTCTCTCTGTCTCTCTTCCTCTAGGCTGCAGATGCCTGCTGGATTAAATCCACTGTTGATATTTACTCTAAGTGTCCCTGTTAGAGGACAATGGTGCCATCACTGTCTCATTGCTGCCTCTTCTACACCAGGTACTATAGAAGGCTGGGTTTGGACAGAGCAAGGAGACTGCGTTGTGTTTACTCTACCAATGGGGGCAGATTTGGGATATTGAGGAGAAATCTGTGTTTGTCTGGGCAACAGAATCAGAGTTCTTTCCTCACATCATGTTCTCTGATGCGGAGAAGGAAAGAGCTGCTGATGGTCCCCTCTGGTCCTACAGATGTAGGATCTTAATTTGATCACCCTGTTGCAGGATAACTTTCCAACACAGAACATTTTAAACTTGTAATGTGTTTGAGGTTTAAAAAGGCTTCTAAAGTTTGTAATTTCCACTTTGAAATCCCTTACGAAAAATGTTTAAATCGTAACAAAAATGGCCATTAATTAGAATCCACATAATAATTCATATTTCCTGTTGCTGCAAGATTGTCCTGCTGTGGGAGCCTGGCTCAAATTAAGACCCTACATCTGTATAAATATGTTTCTATATCTATAGGTATCTTCTTGTGTGGTTTTAATTTTCTCCTTCATGCTGGACTCCTCTGCACAGCGATGAGTCAAGCATCTTTTACATTATGCTGCTGTGAATAATAGGCTGTGGATTATTGATGGCAGTTCTCAGCCAATCGGTTAGGTGGATGCAGCAGTGAGATGTGTTTGTGTTGTTACCCAAGGCTGTAAATAAATCCCCTACTCCAGATATCTCTCCACCAGAGTTTCAGAGAATGGATCAGACTCTTATTGTCTCTCTCACACCGCTCTCTCTCTCCAGTTCTCGCTCTCTCTGACTCGCTCTTCTTCTCTCTCTCCGTCTTCATCTCTCTCTCTTCTCCCTATCTCCTTAAAGAAAACGACGAGCCTTTGCTTTGACAACAAAGTCCAGAATGCCCTTTAGAAGACATTTGCAAACATATAGCGTAATTGGTTTTCAAAGATGCCAGTTTGTAAGGGTTGCTGGGCCTTTTTCATTGCTTTCTCTCTCTATAATATATTATGGTAATAGCATCTCGCCAGGATGAGAGAGTTAGATAGGAAAGGTAATTTATTTTCCTTCCCTTCAGGATTTCTGACTGAAAACGGTTTGTTATTTTATTTCTTCACAATTTTTTATTTTATTTTTATTTCACCTTTATTTAACCAGGTAGGCTAGTTGAGAACAGGTTCTCATTTGCAACTGCGACCTGGCCAAGATAAAGCATAGCAGTGTGAACAGACAACACAGAGTTACACATGGAGTAAACAATTAACAAGTCAATAACACAGTAGAGAAAAAAGGGGAGTCTATATACAATGTGTGCAAAAGGCATGAGGAGGTAGGCGAATAATTACAATATTGCAGATTAACACTGGAGTGATAAATGATCAGATGATCATGTACAGGTAGAGATATTGG
Organism: Oncorhynchus gorbuscha; assembly: GCF_021184085.1. Lineage (NCBI taxonomy): Eukaryota > Metazoa > Chordata > Actinopteri > Salmoniformes > Salmonidae > Oncorhynchus > Oncorhynchus gorbuscha. Next base: position 26,983,126 of record NC_060184.1, on the reverse strand, counting down.
TGTGCAAAAGAGCAGAAAAGTAAATAAATAAAAACTGTGGGGATGAGGTAGGAGAAAATGGGTGGGCTATTTACCCATAGATTATGTACAGCTGCAGCGATCGGTTAGCTGCTCAGATATCTGATGTTTGAAGTTGGTGAGGGAGATAAAAGTCTCCAACTTCAGCGATTTTTGCAATTCGTTCTAGTCACAGGCAGCAGAGTACTGGAACGAAAGGCGGTCGAATGAGGTGTTGGCTTTAGGGATGATCAATGAGATACACCTGCTGGAGCGCGTGCTACGGATGGGTGTTGCCATCGTGACCAGTGAGCTGAGATAAGGCGGAGCTTTGCCTAGCATGGCCTTGTAGATGACCTGTAGCCAGTGGGTCTGGCGACGAATATGTAGCGAGGGCCAGCCAACTAGAGCATACAAGTCTCAGTGGTCACAAAGTATTGCGTCTAATTACACTGGACACAAATATAAACGCAACATATAAAGTGTAGGTCCATGTTGCATGAGCTGAAATAAAAGATCCCATAATTTTTCCCTACACACAAAAAGCTTATTTCTCTAAATTTGTTTACATCCCTGTACGTGAACATTTCTCCTTTGCTAAGATAATCCATCTACCTGACAGGTGCTGGCATATCAAGAAACTGCTTAAACAGCATGATCATTACACAGGTGCACCTGGTGCTGGGGACAATAAAAGGCCATACTGAAATGTGCAGTTTTGTCACACAATGCCACAGATCTCTCAAGTTTTGAGGAAGCGTGCAATTGGCATGCTGACTGCAGGAATGTCCACCAGAGCTGTTGCCAGAGAACTAAATGTTAATTTCTCTTCCTTAAGCCGCCTCCACATTGTTTTAGAGAATCTGGCAATATGTCCAACCTGCCTCACAACTGCAGACCACGTGTAACCACGCCAGCCCAGGACCTCCACATCCTGCGTCTTCACCTGTGGGATCGTCTGAGACCAGCTGATGAAACTGAGGAGTGTTTCTGTCTGTAAAAAAGCCTTTTTGTGGGGAAAAACTGTCTCCCAGGCTGACCCACAGCTAGGGCCTAATGAATTTATTTAATTTGACTGATTTCCTTATGTGAACTGTAACTCAGTAAACTAGTTTAAATTGTTGTATTTATATTTTTGTTCAGTAGAAATACTTTCACAAGCACTTTGTTGTGAACAGCAGATCCTCCTGGTGCCGCAGATCCTCCTGTTTTGTTTTTTACTTCCTTGTTGACGCTGTAATTTATTCCTCTGGGAGCCTGTGCTGCTCACTCTTGCCTGGAGACACGGTTGAACGGTAATAGAAGTGACCTTCGTGTTGGGGCTGAAGGGATTTAGAGAGGGAAGGGGTGTGTGTGCGTGTGTATGACAATAGGAGTGACCATTGTGGTGAGCTGAGCTAAAGAGACTGATCGGTACGTTGGGGACTAATAGATGTTGGTCCGCTGTGCACCATCTCACACACACACGCACGCACGCACGCACGCACGCACGCACGCACACACTAAAACTAACGCTCATGCTAAATGCACAGTCATATTGTGCTCTCTCTCATAGTCTTATTCACTCATATTATACTGAAGTCACTCACGCATTCCCCCATGGCAAACACACACATACACATACACACAAACACACACTAGGCCTACACTTTACCAAACTCATGAAGCTTTAGCCTCAGGTAATGGGAGGAGAGACAGCCATTAACATCCAACCTCCAGTCGTGATTAGTTACATAACACCCTGCTCTACCCTTCAGGTGACAGTATAGGTATCTCTGACATTCCAGGGTGATTCTAGGTAAACCTGGTCAAAAGGATTCTAGTATATTACCGCTTGATTTGAGTGATCACTCATTAGAGCTCTCTAATGAACCTGTTCTGGGTTCATCACTGGCTGCCAATGGGCACAGTGCACCCCACCACGCTCTGAGAAGACATATCAGACAATTGTTTGATATGGGTCATTATCTGAGGCAGCAAAAATAAAATACCTGTACGGGTCCCATTCATCTCGTGCAGACAGTCTCTGACACTTTCTCTGCAAACTTTCAATCAGATTAATAACAAATAAAACAGAGCTGAAATGTCATCAAGCTGAACCAATGAATGACAGTAGATGAAGAACGCTGTCTGTTTGAGTGGATGTGTGTTAGAGTTGGCGTTTAGTGACTGTGGGAAAAGGCTTACAAGAGATCTGACTCAAATCATCCTTGACGGTCTGGTTCCTAATGAAATGACAAATCATTCTAATTAAAAACACATTTCTGTATTTGCTTAGCTATCTCAATGACCTGGGAACAAGTCATTAATAAACTGAATAACAAATCTGTTTTTATTGTATTTTTGGTGATATCTGAGAACAACTTGCAGTCTAGCTTATGCTAATGTTGTTGCAATGGATGATGTGCAGCTACGCGCGCACACACACACACACACACACACACACACACACACACACACACACACACACACACACACACACACACACACACACACACACACACACACACACACACACACACACACACACACACACACACACACACACACACACACACACACACACACACACACACACACACACACACACACACACACACACACACACACACACGGGTTAATTATTAGCCTCAGGAGCCCTGTCGCTGTACCATGTCTATAGTTTGTACACTTCAGTAACTGCAAACACCAATTCTGTGGAGAGAGAGAGAGAGATACCTTTACAATTCTGTTTGGTTCACTATCATGAAAGCTCAAGAACACCAGACAGCTAGTGATTGAATCAGAATCCTCTCAGGTGCTATGTGTATGCTTGTTATGATGGTGACAAGGCTCTATCTGTTGAGACTGACCTGTTATAGAGGTCACATTCTGGATGCGGTCTGCCACAAACGGGACACAACAATCTTAAGTTCCCTTGTACAATAAATCACAACCAAACTAGTATCAACTATACAAAAAATACAAAACTGGTCAATTCTCCATAATATCATGCACATACTGTTCTACTACTACCTTGTGGTAGAATAATTAATAATGTTAGGTTTTTCCATCTTCGGTTACTGTGGTATAAAATGTGTATGTACAGGCTGTGTGTGTGTGTGTGCACGCCTTGTTATTGTCATACCCTGCAATGTCTGTGACACGAAGGTCACAAGGTCACACCGCACTGCTGATTCCACAACAAATGCTTCTGGGGGAAGCAAATATGGGACAGCTCTCAAACACACCACACATACTCATCAATACTATCCAGTTATAGACTGCCACAGCTACTCATGGCTTTAGGCTTTTCACGGGGTGCTTCATGATGTAGTATGGAATGATATCGAATCTTTCCAGTAGACAAATATAAGCACCCACCAAATGATTGTATTATTCAAACGTATTGACTGGAGATAGCAGATGTTTTCAGCTGTAAGGGAGGCATGGTATTGTGCTGGTAGTGGAGGAAATGGCAGAGTTTTCTGAAGTATTTGTTGGGTAAGGGCAGGGTTTCTTCTGGATCAAAAAATGGCTTAGGTGGTAGGTGTGGATGGGGGGGGGGGGGGTGGGCCTGTGGTAATGGGTGTGGTGGTCTTTTGGCAGGCTGAATTTGGTCCTGGCCTTGGGCAAGAACATTTTAGAGGTCCCTGTCTTGGCAGGGGTGCTGTTTTAAAGTAAATGTCCTGCAATTCTATCCATTTTTCCATGGAGCTGAGAGAGAACAATGCTGTTTTAATCCGAATTTTCTGCATTATCTTTGTCCATTATCTCTTCAACATACTTTCTATCCGTTTATATATTTTTGTCCCAAACATTATTTTCATTTTTCTACTGTTTGGACCTAAGTGGCCCGCCCAAGACTTGTCTACGCACACACGTGTGTGTGTGTGCATGTGTGCGTGCGTGTGCTTATGCTGGCAGCTTCCTGCCCTGCTCCTGTGCGAAGGAAAGTAGATGGAAATATCCAGTGAGTGAGCATCCCTCTGGCCCAGGGCTGATAGCCAGGCCATAATCACCTCCACAGAGCAGTGACAGGAAGTGGCTCGCACTCACAACCTTCACCTCTGGGAGCTGTGTGTGTGTGTGTGTGTGTGTGTGTGTGTGTGTGTGTGTGTGTGTGTGTGTGTGTGTGCGTGCGTGCGTGCGTGCGTGCGTGTGTGTGTGAGAGAGAGCTCTCCTAGGTCCTGAATAATAGCTTCCTGAGACAGACATACAGTATATCATATTAACACACACACTGATGCACGACTGCACACTATACACACACACATACTGACTCTGAGGAGCTGCCTAACTAGTTTCCATTAGACTGTCTTTTTCATAAGGATATGTATCGACTGTCTCTTTGATAAGGATAAGTATTGACTGTCTTTTTCATAAGGATATGCATTGACTGTCTTTTCGATAAGGATATGCATCGACTGTCTTTTCGATAAGGATATGCATCGACTGTCTTTTTGATAAGGATATGTATCGACTGTCTTTTTGATAAGGATATGCATTGACTGTCTTTTTAATAAGGATATGTATTGACTGTCTTTTTGATAAGGATATGTATTGATTGTCTTTTTGATAAGGATATGTACTGATAGTCTTTTTGATAAGGATATGTATTGATTGTATTTTTGATAAGGATATGTATTGATTGTCTTACCTCTTGTGATTGGATTTGTGCAGTAAAACCCTAACATTTAGTAAAATGTTGTTTTGAGTTGAACTATTGGTTTTTCTCCAAAGCTTTTTAATATTTAGCGGCAGAGAATGAGAGAAATACAATGAGAGAAATATGGAGACAAGCCAGGGTGGGAAGAGTAAGAGAGTGAGGAGGAGATATGTGTGTGTTCTTGGCTGCTGACGCACATAGCAGGGCGTCGCTATGTGTCATCACATCGTCAGACTCCGGCCCTGCAGGGTGACTGGCACTGCCTCTGGGCCCTTAGGGGCACAGTCACAGATGCTGGGCCACAGCCCTGACAGGCATGAAGCACAAACAGGCATACACAGACACATGAATGCATGCACACAAATGCACACGCACGCATGCAGACACGAACCCAAGAATACATGCACTCACGCGCACACACACACACACACACACACACACACACACACACACACACACACACACACACACACACACACACACACACACACACACACACACACACACACACACACACACACACACACACACACACACACACACACACACACACACACACACACACACACACACACACACACACACACACACACACACACACACACACACACCTAGTTTCCAACCACTTACGCTACCAGCTGTGGATTAGGGAAGACGCTGTGGGGCTGTCAGTCAGGTTGGGAAGAGAGGTGTATGGTAATGTGGGGAGGGAGGGAGGCTGTGGGGGTAGGGGTGAGCCTATCCAACCCAACCCTGCTATGTTCTTGTTGTTGTAACATTGTAATGCCATATCTTTCTGGAGCCATGCCATTCTGTTTCAGAGCTCTGTGGAATGCATTCTGGGCCGGAGCACCAGGTGGCAGGCTTGTCTGGAACAGAGTTGGCATGCTTTACTGGTCCCCTGAGTAGCTCTCGCAGTAGATAGCTGATCACCTCAAACACAGAGATCAACAAGGCTCTGATGCTGTCATCATGTAAGCTTATGTAGACTGGATCAAAATGGCTTCCTCCTGAAAGACTGTTTAGCACTGGGTTTTATAGAACCGTCTGATAACAATTTGTAAGGAATGACAAATATGTGTGGTTCAGTCCTAATGCCAAGCCATTTAGTCATGTTGGTAATATATGTTCCTCAGAGTCTAGTGGAAACTCCCTGAGACCTCCTGTATAGAAAGGGAGACATGGGGAAAACATAGACGCTGTGGTGCACATGGAGATGCGCTGCGTTTCAGAGTATGACACAGCTGGGAACTAGACTAGGGTGTAGTTCTGCTGGACTCTCTGTAGCTATGTTCAGGCAATTAGATTCCTTTACAAATGACAGCCCATGCTCATGTAGTTCTACCTGTGAGGGGAGTCTACCTAGATAATAGCTCTGTGGTTTTACAATCCCAAACCATTATGTGGTTTATTTGTCCATGGGAAAGATTTGATTTGAAGTCCAGGCTAGGATCCAGATTGGATTGAATTCCACTAGTGTTTGTTGTTTAAGTCCAGTGTGTTCCTGCTCTGTGTAACTCAAAGGGCTGTGTTGTTGCTCAGCCAGTCATTTATCACAATGAGGAGGAGCTTTGCCACATCCGGCTCCAGGCCCCCGACATGGATACAAGTGGAAAATCTATAAATTGATGAATGTTGGGAAGGAGAGAGGGAGAGAGGCTGATGGGACCAGCTGGATGCAGCTGTGCTGGAGGAGTGTTTGTGTGTGTGTGTGTGTGTGTGCGTGTGCGTGCGTGCGAGTGAGTGAGACCAGGACGTACTGTACAGTGCAATGGTCTGTCCTGCCCTCTGTGCTTTGTGGTGGAGTGTAGACCTTTATCAGCTGTGAAGTAGCAGAGGGACCGTTTGTTTTAACTTTACCCTACAATGGCCTTTAACTGGTCACTGTTGTCACTGCTGAGAGAGAGACCGGATCCATCCAGCCAAGGTTAATCAGGCCTATTGAGCTGGAGTACAGTGATGATGAGCCTGGTAGTGTTATGGAAATCTCCTGCAACATCATCTTACATGTTCAGGTTGGGTTAGGAACATCATTCTCAGTAGCATGTTATAAACTAGTTCCTCACACCATTCATTCATGTAGCATTACATCCGGTCCTGTATAGCCAGGCAGACAGGCCCTGGGGGGATGCAACAGTATGACTCATATAGTCTCTGTGGGTTAGCCCAGTGTAAGACAAGGGTACAGGTAATAGGCAGGCACCAGGGTATATTTAGCTACTGAACTGAAACCTGAAGTCAGAAATAGCCTCAGAATGGAGGGGTTCTGCAGACTTCCTATTAGGGAATGCGTCAAAGGCTTGCATAAACATGGTGACTACGCAACAGCTTAGCCATTGAGTGCAGTTAAATATGTTTCTGTGCTTATTCACATTTAGCTTTGTGTTATCTGGCCAGGCTGGCAGACTTACATTTAGCTTTGTGTTATCTGGCCAGGCTGGCAGACTTACATTTAGCTTTGTGTTATCTGGCCAGGCTGGCAGACTTACATTTAGCTCTGTGTTATCTGGCAAGGCTGGCAGACTTACATTTAGCTTTGTGTTATCTGGCCAGGCTGGCAGACTTACATTTAGCTTTGTGTTATCTGGCCAGGCTGGCAGACTTACATTTAGCTTTGTGTTATCTGGCCAGGCTGGCAGACTTACATTTAGCTTTGTGTTATCTGGCCAGGCTGGCAGACTAACATTTAGCTTTGTGTTATCTGGCCAGGCTGGCAGAATTACATTTAGCTTTGTGTGATCTGGCCAGGCTGGCAGACTTACATTTAGCTTTGAGTTATCTGGCCAGGCTGGCAGACTTACATTTAGCTTTGTGTTATCTGGCCAGGCTGGCAGACTTACATTTAGCTTTGTGTTATCTGGCCAGGCTGGCAGACTTACATTTAGCTTTTGTGATCTGGCCAGGCTGGCAGACTAACATTTAGCTTTGTGTTATCTGGCCAGGCTGGCAGACTTACATTTAGCTTTGTGTTATCTGGCCAGGCTGGCAGACTTACATTTAGCTTTGTGTGATCTGGCCAGGCTGGCAGACTTGTTTAGCTTTGTGTGATCTGGCCAGGCTGGCAGACTTACATTTAGCTTTGTGTGATCTGGCCAGGCTGGCAGACTTACATTTAGCTTTGTGTGATCTGGCCAGGCTGGCAGACTTACATTTACATTTTAGCTTTGTGTGATCTGGCCAGGCTGGCAGACTTTTTAGTGTGATCTGGCCAGGCTGGCAGACTTACATTTAGCTTTGTGTGATCTGGCCAGGCTGGCAGACTTACATTTAGCTTTGTGTGATCTGGCCAGGCTGGCAGACTTACATTTAGCTTCTGGCCAGGCTGGCCAGGCTGGCAGACTTACATTTAGCTTTGTGTGATCTGGCCAGGCTGGCAGACTTACATTTAGCTTTGTGTGATCTGGCCAGGCTGGCAGACTTACATTTAGCTTTGTGTGATCTGGCCAGGCTGGCAGACTTACATTTAGCTTTGTGTGATCTGGCCAGGCTGGCAGACTTACATTTAGCTTTGTGTGATCTGGCCAGGCTGGCAGACTTACATTTAGCTCTGTGTTATCTGGCCAGGCTGGCAGACTTACATTTAGCATTTCCTCCCCACTCATTTCTGTTGGATGGGTTCTCTGCCTGTTCTGCAGAGAGAGAGAGAATAACGTCACCATTCTGCCTTGAAAGGAAAAGTTCTTTATGCAAGTCTGATGTCTTGATTTGCATGTACAGTGACTTAAGAAAGTTTAAAACTCAAGTATTGGTTTCAATGGAGGATTTGGGCAAAAGTTGGTGTTCTGTTTCTTATCTATAAGTCTTGATGTAGGCCTATAGCCTCGAGAAAAATATTGAGTGATACCATAGTTTGCTGCATCAGTTAGGTTGATGATGTTCACTGTATTTATCTGTGGGAACTTGGGGCAGTGTAATATAGTACGACACACACACACACACACACACACACACACACACACACACACACACACACACACACACACACACACACACACACACACACACACACACACACACACACACACACACACACACACACACACACACACACACACACACACACACACACAGATGTTTTCAGAGTTACATGAGCGCTGGGACATGAATAAACACCCATTTAGCATTTACTTTGTCTTCAGCCCTGCCTCATCTGTAAACTCTTGAAAGCTCAGCAGCCTCCGCTTGATTTTATTCCAGTTTATTTTTCCACGTCGCACAAATGCTTTACGAGTCTTGACAACCCAGAGCAATTCCTTTTGTGTTTATCCAAAAGCTTTCTGCCGGCTCGATAAATCAAATGTTTTGTGAGGTTGTTTCGTTTTATTTTCTTGTCAGTTTGTCCAAGCTAATTTATCTAACTCTTTTCCGTCTGGAAATACAGACAGTCCACCTTATCTTAATAAGTACATTACTTAATAAGTACATCACTGATGGCTTTGTTACGGAAGGTTTGGGAATCGCTTCCTTTTAGGTGGTTGTAGAATTGAACGGCTCTTTCTGGATTTTGATCATTAGTGGCTATCGGCCTAATTCTGCTCTGCATGCATTATTTGGTGTATTATGTTGTCCTCAGAGGATATGTTTTGCAGAATTCTGCATGCTGAGTCTCAATGTGGTGTTTGTCCCATTTTGTGAATTCTTGGTTGGTGAGCGGACCCCAGACCTTACAACCATAAAGGGCAATGGGTTCTATAACTGACTCAAGTGTTTTTTGCCAGATCCTAATTGGTATGTCGAATTTTATGTTCCTTTTGATGGCATAGAAGGCCCTTCTTGCCTTGTCTCTCAGGTCGTTCACAGCTTTGTGGAAGTGACCTCTGGTGCTGATGTTTAGGCCGAGGCTTGTATAGTTTTGTGTGTACTCTAGGGCAACGGTGTTTAGATGGAATTTGTATTTGTGGTCCTGGCAACTGGACCTTTTTTGGAACATCATTATTTTTGTCTTACTGAGATTTACTGTCAGGACCCAGGTATGGCAGAATCTGTGCAGAAGATCTAGGTGCTGCTGTAGGCTCTCCTTGGTTTGTGACAGAAGCACCAGATCATCAGTAGACACTTGACTTCAGATTCTAGTAGGGTGAGGTTGGGTGCTGCAGACTTTTCTAGTGCCATTGCCAATTCGTTGATATATATGCTGATGAGAGTGGGGCTTAAGCTGCATCCCTGTCTCACCCCATGGCCCTGTGGGAAGAAATGCGTGTGTTTTTTGCCTATTTATACCGCACACTTGTTGTTTGTGTACATTCATTTTTTAATGTCGTATGTCTTTCCCCCAACACCACTTTCCATCAATTTGTATAGCAGACCCTCATGCCAGATTGAGTCAAAGGCTTTTTGGAAATCAACAAGCATGAGAAGACTTTGCTTTGTTTTGTTTTGTTTGTTTGTCAATTAATGTGTGCAGGGTGAATGCGTGGTCTGTCGTACAATAATTTGGCAAAAAGCCAATTTGACATTTGCTCAGTACATTGTTTTCACTGAGGAAATGTACGAGTCTGCTGTTAATGATAATGCAGAGGATTTTCTCAAGGTTGCTGTTGACACATATCACATGGTTATTGGGGTTAAATTTGTCTTCACTTTTGTGGATTGGGGTCCTTGGTTCCAGATATTGGGGAAGATGCCAGAGCTAAGGATGATGTTAAAGAGTTTTAGTATAGCCAATAGGATTTGTTATTGGTATATTTGGGTTGGAGGGTTTTTATTTTGTCCTGTAGCTCATTCAATGTAATTGGAGAATCCAATGGGTTCTGGTAGTCTTTAATAGTTGATTCTAAGATTTGTCTTTGATCATGTATATGTTTTTGCTGTTTGTTCTTTGTTATAGAGCCAAAAAGATTGGAGAAGTGGTTTACCCATACATCTCCATTCTTCGTGTTGTTGTTTGTTGGATTCTTCAATTACATTGAGCTGATTTCTGACGTGCTGTTCCTTCTTTTTCCGTAGTGTATTTCTGTATTGTTTTAGTGATTGACAATAGTGAAGGTGTAGACTCAGGTTTTCCGGGTCTCTATGTTTTTGGTTGGACAGGTTTCTCAATTTCTTTCTTCAATTTTTGCATTCTTCATCATACCATTTGTCATTGTTGTTCATTTTCGTCGGTTTTCTATTTGAGATTTTTTTGATTTGATAGGGAAGCTGACAGGTCAAATATACTGTTAAGATTACACCTTCACTATTACAGTGGAACGTTTTGTCCACAAAGATGTCTAAAAGGGTGTCACGTTCTGACCTTAGTTCTTTTGTTATGTCTTTGTTTTAGTATGGTCAGGGCGTGAGTTGGGTGGGTTGTCTATGTTCGTTTTTCTATGATATGCTATTTCTGTGTTTGGCCTGGTATGGTTCTCAATCAGAGGCAGCTGTCAATTGTTGTCCCTGATTGAGAACCATATTTCGGTAGCCTGTTTTCTATCGTGTTTCGTGGGTGATTGTTTTCTGTTGTGTGTCTGCACTGTTTTCGGTCGTTTCTCTTTGTTAATTTGTTATTTCTGTTATTTACGTTCATTTAATAAATATGGACACATACCACGCTGCAACTTGGTCCTCGCCTTCTTCCACCGACGACCACCATTCCAAAGGGATTGAATTTGTTGTTGCCCAATTGTTTTTTGGTAGGTTTCCAAACTACATTCCTTCCATCTATAGCATTTCTTCATATTACTCAGTTCCTTTCGCTTTGATGCCTCATGATTGAGTATTGCTCTGTTCAAGTAGACTGTGATTTTGCTGTGGTCTGATAGGGGTGTCAGTGGACTGACTGTGAACGCTCTGAGAGACTCTGGGTTGAGGTCAGTGATAAAGTAGTCTACAGAACTACTGCCAAGCGATGAGTTATAGGTGTACCTACCATAGGAGCCCTCTTGAAGCCTACCATTGACTATGTACATACCCAGCGTGCGATAGAGCTGCAGGAGTTGTGACCCATTTTTGTTGGTTATGTTGTCATAGTTGTGGCTAGGGGGGCATATGGGGGAGGATATGCTGTCACCACAGTCAGGGGAAATAAACACTTGCGTTTACCCGCTGTATGGTAGCAGGGTGGAAGTCTTTTTGTGGTAGCAGGGTGGAGATAACCACTTGTGCGTTGGGGAAATTAGAAGCTTTTTCAATCACTCCCTTCAGTGCTGTGGCCACCCTTTCCTGCTCTGCTCTCAGGTCGTTTGTGCCTGTGTATTATTATGTGGCTGGGTGTCCCTAGTTGGTCCTCAGACAGAAGGTCTAGGGCGCGCTGGGTGTTTGGACATCAGGGTTTAGACACTCTGTGTTGGGGAAAAATATTATTTTCTTGTGTATATTTCCCATTTGAGTCCATAAGGAGTACAATCTGTGTTTTGTGTTTGTCCTCAGTGGGTGTGGGGGGGGGGTTGTCAGGAGGGCTATCAGGGTGGCTGATAGGGGTTGTGCTCAGCCACCCTGATCCACTGTGATGTCGATGCTATGGTCAGGGGTGGACTGTTCTGCTATGGTGTCGAGACTTTTCTCGGAAGCTCAGGTGGGCTGTTCTGCTGGCTTCTCTGCGAGGGTGTCCACCTCTCTCTAGTAGGTTGTTCTCTGTCACACGTCATCCCTCTCTTCCAGCAATCTGATCCTCTCCTCTAGTGCTCAGTTCTGCTCCTGCTGTTTCTCCTGTAGATGTTGTCTCACTACAGTCCAGAGTGCAGATATGTCTCTCTCCACCAGCTTTCCAGGTCTGGTTAAGGGGGTGTTGTTGTGCTGGACTGTTGTCTGGGTCCTTGCTGACTGGAGTGTAATCATCTGCTGTTCCAGCTCCACCTGCCTTACCTCCAGCTGGGTGAATTTAACCTTAATTTCAATGAGGGAGTAGTATTCTGTGCTGCGAGGTTGACTTTCCGCTTGGGGTTGCTCATCTGTGGTGTTATATAATGAAGAGGTCTGGTCTGACCCGCTCAGGTTGGGGGTGGGGGTATCTTTCTCATGGGAGAGCTTCTCCTGCTGGGCTAATTCTTTGATTAGGTGAAAGTCCAGCTGAAACTGTTTGGGCTTGCCCTGTACAAATACTGTTCCAGACTTATAGAGATTTATATTAGCTGACTCAGAGTCCTCATTGTCTAATATCCTAATATCTAATTTAATCTCATTTCTCATTTCCACCCCTTGTTAACACCCCCTCCCCTCTTAACAGAGAGGTAGTGTGTTAATATAGCACTGTGCCATGCCAGGGGATGGTCTGTGTGGAAGATTAAGTTGCTTATGTTCTAATTTTTATAAGTCAGCAAAAAGTGTCTCTTGATCTTCCATAAGGAGATCCATTTTGCACTCTTTTCTTGCCTTAACATTTTTACATACAGAGGGTAATGTATTTTATTTACCTCTGAACTGCAGGAGATAGATTCAAATCCCTCTGCATTTGGATGGAGTAGCCTGTTTGATTCTCCTGTTGTTGGGCTAAAGGGCTCTGACTCCTCTCACTTGACACGTCAGTGCTAATTGAAGCCGTATCTCATTGTCCTAGCAGGGTTGGTAGTCCATCCCATTGTCCTAGCAGGGTTGGTAGTCCATCTCATTGTCCTAGCAGGGTTGGTGGTCCATCTCCTTGTCCTAGCAGGGTTGGTAGTCCATCTCCTTGTCCTAGCAGGGTTGGTAGTCCATCTCCTTGTCCTAGCAGGCTTGATAGTCCAACTCCTTGTCCTAGCAGGCTTGGTAGTCCATCTCCTTGTCCTAGCAGGGTTGGTAGTCCATCTCCTTGTCCTAGCAGGCTTGATAGTCCAACTCCTTGTCCTAGCAGGCTTGGTAGTCCATCTCCTTGTCCTAGCAGGGTTGGTAGTCCATCTCCTTGTCCTAGCAGGCTTGGTAGTCCATCTCCTTGTCCTAGCAGGGTTGGTAGTCCATCTCCTTGTCCTAGCAGGCTTGATAGTCCAACTCCTTGTCCTAGCAGGCTTGGTAGTCCATCTCCTTGTCCTAGCGGGGTTGGTAGTCCATCTCATTGTCCTAGCAGGCTTGGTAGTCCATCTCCTTGTCCTAGCAGGCTTGGTAGTCCAACTCCTTGTCCTAGCAGGGTTGGTAGTCCATCTCCTTGTCCTAGCAGGGTTGGTAGTCCATCTCCTTGTCCTAGCAGGGTTGGTAGTCCATCTCCTTGTCCTAGCAGGGTTGGTAGTCCATCTCCTTGTCCTAGCAGGCTTGATAGCCCAACTCCTTGTCCTAGCAGGCTTGGTAGTCCAACTCCTTGTCCTAGCAGGCTTGGTAGTCCAACTCCTTGTCCTAGCAGGCTTGGTAGTCCAACACTCTAACCACTATGCTATCTGCCGCCCCATGATAGTCCAACTCCTTGTCCTAGCAAGATTGCTAGTACAACTCCTTGTCCTAGCAGGCTTGGTAGTCCAACTCCTTGTCCTAGCAGGCTTGGTAGTCCAACTCAGCATTCAGTCCTGATAATGTCAAATATGTCATTGTAATGTATTTCTCTTCTTGGCTTTTGAATATAAAATATTGCTTCAGACTAAACATTACTCACTCAGTTCCAGGTTGGATGGTGTTTTCTGTTTGTTTGCCAGAGCATTTGATGTATAGCTTATGCCTTCCAGATATTTCCGTAATTCTGTCCAAAATCAGGTTGCAGGTTTTTGAGTTTTGATCTGGAGTGAAGGTAATGCTGTGGAGGGTAGAATCCTGTACATGTCCCTGCCTTAAAAAATCTAAGTTTATCTAACTCCAAATCTATATTTTTCCAATAACATGCTGAAAAAGGCAGGAGCTCACCTGCTCATGACCTCTCTGTCTCTGTCTCTGTCTGTCTTCTCTCTCTCTCGGTCTCTCTGTTTATCTTCTCTCTCTGTGTCTCTCTGAGGCTCTCCATCTTCTCTCTCTCTGTGTCTCTCTCTCTCTCTCTCTCTGTCTCTCTTTCTGGCTCCCTCTCTCTCTGTCTCTCTTTCTGGCTCCCTATCTTCTCTCTCTCTTTCTTTCTCTCTCCCCCATTTCTCTCGATATATATACTCTCTCCCCTCTCTCTCTCTCCCGTCTCTCTCTATATACAGTTGAAGTCAGAAGTTTACATACACTTAGGTTGGAGTCATTAAAACTAGTTTTTCAAACACTCCACAAATTTCTTGTTAAACAAACTATAATCTTGGCAAGTCTGTTAGGACATCTACTTTGTGCATGACACAAGTCATTTTTCCAACAATGGTTTTACTGACAGATTATTTCACTTATAATTCACTGTTTCACAATTCCAGTGGGTCAGAAGTTTACATACACTAAGTTGACTGTACCTTTAAAAAGCTTGGAAAATTCCAGAAAATTATGTCATGGCTTTAGAAGCTTCTGATAGGCTAATTGACTAATACGCTAATAATTTGAGTCAATTGGAGGTGTACCTGTGGAAGTATTTCAAGGCCTACCTTCAAACTCAGTTTTTTTTTGCTTGACATCATGAGAAAATCTAAATATATTTACATTTACATTTAAGTCATTTAGCAGACGCTCTTATCCAGAGCGACTTACAAATTGGTACATTCACCTTATGACATCCAGTGGAACAGTCACTTTACAATAGTGCATCTAAATCTTAAAGGGGGGCGGGTGAGAGGGATTACTTATCCTATCCTAGGTATTCCTTAAAGAGGTGGGGTTTCAGGTGTCTCCGGAAGGTGGTGATTGACTCCGCTGTCCTGGCGTCGTGAGGGATTTTGTTCCACCATTGGGGGGCCAGAGCAGCGAACAGTTTTGACTGGGCTGAGCGGGAGCTGTACTTCCTCAGTGGTAGGGAGGCGAGCAGGCCAGAGGTGGATGAACGCAGTGCCATTGTTTGGGTGTAGGGCCTGATCAGAGCCTGGAGGTACTGAGGTGCCGTTCCCCTCACAGCTCCGTAGGCAAGCACCATGGTCTTGTAGCGGATGCGAGCTTCAACTGGAAGCCAGTGGAGAGAACGGAGGAGCGGGGTGACGTGAGAGAACTTGGGAAGGTTGAACACCAGACGGGCTGCGGCGTTCTGGATGAGTTGAAGGGGTTTAATGGCACATGCAGGGAGCCCAGCCAACAGCGAGTTGCAGTAATCCAGACGGGAGATGACAAGTGCCTGGATTAGGACCTGCGCCGCTTCCTGTGTGAGGCAGGGTCGTACTCTGCGGATGTTGTAGAGCATGAACCTACAGGAACGGGCCACCGCCTTGATGTTGGTTGAGAACGACAGGGTGTTGTCCAGGATGCACTCATTTGAGATATTTTCCACACTGCCACGATATGGGCAAAAATACTAGACCTTATTTTTTTAAAATTTTTTAACCAAATGTTGCAATTGCGATTTAGATTTACATTTGGGTGAACATTTGGAATCATTGAAATAGAATAACAAACATTCTATAGTTAGAATATAAATAATAGCTTTGAATAACTTTGAATACAGTGTTTGACATGACAACAAATGAAAATGCCATGGAGTTATTTTGACAGGGTAGGAACCAAAGAGATGCTCAGTGTTTCCTGGATGAACCTATAATCTTTGGCTACATTAAATCTGTATTCATATTTATTCATATAGCTAACTAGCGATTAGCATTAGTGGCTAACACGAGTTAGCTTAATTTGGTAATAAAATACAAACTAGCTGTTTGCAGATGTAAGAAACACAAACTAATATTGTAATTATAGAACGCTTGTGGATTTATATTAAGATCAAAGTGGAAACAACATCGTTGTCATCAACATTGTGCAAGGAGGAGCAGGAGGAGCACTGCCAGAGCCCTGCAAAATGACCTCCAGCAGGCCACACATGTGCATGTGTCTGCTCAAACGGTCAGAAACAGACTCCATGAGGGTGGTATGAGGGCCTGACACCCACAGGTGGGGGTTGTGCTTACAGACCAACACCGTGCAGGACGTTTGGCATTTGCCAGAGAACACCAAGATTGGAAAATTTGCCACTGGCGCCCTGTGCTCTTCACAGATGAAAGCAGGTTCACACTGAGCACATGTGACAAACGGGACAGAGTCTGGAGACGCCGTGAGAACGTTCTGCTGCCTGCAACATCCTCCAGCATGACCAGTTTGGTGGTGGGTCAGTCATGGTGTGGGGTGGCATTTCTTTGGGGGGCCGCACAGCCCTCCATGTGCTCGCCAGAGGTAGCCTGACTGCCATTAGGTACCGAGATGAGATCCTCAGACCCCTTGTGAGATCATATGTTGGTGCGGTTGGCCCTGGGTTCCTCCTAATGCAAGACAATGCTAGACCTCATGTGGCTGGAGTGTGTCAGCAGTTCCTGCAAGAGGAAGGCATTGATGCTATGGACTGTCCCACCCGTTCCCCAGACCTGAATCCAATTGAGCACATCTGGGACATCATGTCTCGCTCCATCCACCTACGCCACATTGCACCACAGACTGTCCAGGAGTTGGCGGATGCTTTAGTCCAGGTCTGGGAGGAGATCCCTCAGGAGACCATCCGCCACCTTGTCAGGAGCATGCCCAGGCGTTGTAGGGAGGTCATACAGGCACGTGGAGGCCACACACACTACTGAGCCTAATTTTGACTTGTTTTAAGGACATTACATCAAAGTTGGATCAGCCTGTAGTCTGGTTTCCCACATTAATTTTGAGTGTGACTCCAATTCCAGACCTCCATGGGTTGACAAATTTGATTTCCATTGATAGTTTTTGTGTGATTTTGTTGTCAGCACATTCAACTATGTAAAGAAAAAAGTATTTAATAAGAATATTTCTTTCATTCATTCAGATCTAGGATGTGTTATTTTAGTGTTCCCTTTATTTTTTGGAGCAGTGTATATATATTTTGTTCATCTTCAATGGGGAATTGATTGTGTGACTCAGTAGAGGAGTGTGTTTCTGTGTGTTTCTGCACAGGTGTTGGGGTAGTGACACGAGAGGAGCAGGGGTCGGTTTGTCTGACACAGAGGGAGAGAGACAAAGTAGCCAAACCGACATGCGCAAGTTAAACTTGTTTCTGCAATAGGTTATCTTTCATCTTATCTGGTAGTGTCTGTCTTGACCTCATCAACTTGATGTAAAGAATCTAGCTAGTTGCACTAGGCTAATTGAGACTATTTTACTGCACTCCCTGTGTCCTTGTCTACATTCATATTGGACAACCTGTTGGTTGATCATTGTCGCCTTCCCCTTCTCATTTAGCCAACTACATTCTATAATTGTAAATCCATTTTTGCATTGATTTGGACTTTTCCCACTTCATTTTCTACACATGGAGCATCTGACTGGAGTGCTGTTTGATGGGCCCACGGTTACACGTTACACGCATGTTACACGCCTGAGACGTGTCGCCTGCCGGTAAAACTGTCATAAAACTCTTGTTTTATATGAATGTATAATGTCATGGTCTAACCTTGTATGTAGCAATGCCACATAGATAATTACATTTTTGACAAAGCCTTTTACTTAAAATAAGCTTTAAAAAAGAAATAAGAACCTCGCAAGTAATTGAATACTAACGTCCGTTCGAATGCCGGTGTCTGCCTTAGTGTTCTAACAGTAGTCAGTGTGTAATTCCATCGGCTCGTGGTGTGCAATGGATGAGTCATACACACACTGTCTCGCTGACTGACTGGCAGACAGATCACACAGCTACAGCTGCTCAGCCAATGGGATGAGGCACAGCATTGCAGGGGAAAGAGAGAGTGACCATAGAGAGACAGACATTACCCCCATCCGACACACATCTATGAATGCACGCACGTACGCACCCACGCACAAACACACGCACCCACGCACAAACAAACGCACCCACCCACGCACAAACACACGCACCCACGCACAAACACACGCACGCACAAACAAACGCACCCACCCACGCACAAACACACGCACCCAGCAACAAACACACGCACCCACGAACAAACACACGCACCCACGCACAAACACACGCACCCGCGCACAAACACACGCACCCACGCACAGACACACACACGCACCCACGCACAGACACACACACGCACCCACGCACAAACACACGCACCCAGCAACAAACACACGCACCCACGCACAAACACACGCACACACGCACAAACACAAGCACCCGCACACAAACACACGCACCCACGCACAAACAAACGCACCCACCCACGCACAAACACACGCACCCACGCACAAACACACGCACCCACGCACAAACACACGCATCCGCGCACAAACGCACCCACGCACAAACAAACGCACCCACGCACAAACACACTCACACACGCACCCACGCACAAACACACGCACCCAGCAACAAACACACGCCCCCACGCACAAACAAACGCACCCACGCACAAACACATGCACAAACACACTCACCCACGCACAAACACACGCACCCACGCACAAACAAACGCACCCACGCACAAACACATGCACAAACACACTCACCCACGCACAAACACACGCACCCAGCAACAAACACACGCCCCACGCACAAACACACGCAACCACGCACAAACACACACACCCACGCACAAACACACGCACCCAGCAACAAACACACGCACCCACGCACAAACACCCGCACCCACGCACAAACACATGCACCCAGCAACAAACACATGCACAAACACACTCACCCACGCACAAACACATGCACCCACGCACAAACAAACGCACCCACGCACAAACCCACGCACAAACACACGCACCCAGCAACAAACACACGCACAAACACACGCACCCACGCACCCACGCACGCACAAACACACGCACAAACACACAAATACACGCACAAACAGACGCACCCACGCACAGACACACGTTTCACGCACAACCACACGAACACACACGCACGCACAAACGCACGCAACCACGCACAAACGCACGCACCCACGCACCCACGCACAATCACACGCACCCAGCAACAAACACATGCACAAACACATGCACGCACCCACACACAAACACACGCACAAACACAACACAAACGCACGCACCCACGCACAATCACACGCACCCAGCAACAAACACATGCACAAACACACTCACGCACCCACACACAAACACACTCACACACGCACAAACATACTCACCTACACGCAACCACACACAAACACACGCACAAACACACGCACCAACACAAACACATGCACAAACACACGCACAAACACACGCACCAACACACAAACACACGCACAAACACACCCACGCACAAGCACACGCACCCAGCAACAAACACACGCACAAACACAAACACACGCACACAAGCACCCACGCACAAACACACGCGCCCATGCACAAACACACGCACGCACGCACAAACACACACCCACACACAAACACACACTGCACAGACACTATTCAAATCAAAATGTATTTGTCACATGCGCTGAATACAACAGGTGTAGACTTTACCGTGAAATGCTTACTTACAAGCCCTTAACCAACAATGCAGAGTTAAAAGGTAAGAATATTTGCACACACAAATAGTAACACAATAAAATAACATACTGAAATAGATGACACTAGCACGAGCGGCGAAACACAGACACAGAGACACAGCCTTAGAGACACAGCCGTAGAGACACAGCCTTAGAAACACAGCCTTAGAAACACAGACACAGAGAAACACA
Organism: Oncorhynchus gorbuscha; assembly: GCF_021184085.1. Classification (NCBI taxonomy): domain Eukaryota; kingdom Metazoa; phylum Chordata; class Actinopteri; order Salmoniformes; family Salmonidae; genus Oncorhynchus; species Oncorhynchus gorbuscha. The sequence goes on along the minus strand of NC_060184.1, from coordinate 26,962,960 downwards.
GACACAGAGACACACAGACAGACACAGACAGAGAGACACAGACAGACAGAGAGACACAAACAGAGAGACACAAACAGAGAGACACACAGAGACACAGACACAGAGAGACACAGACACAGAGACACAGACACAGAGACACACAGACACAGAGACAGAGACACAGACAGAGAGACACAGACAGACACAGACATATAGAGACACAGACATAGAGAGACAGACATAGAGACACAGACAGACAGACGGGGAGAGAGACAGACAGACGGGCAGACAGACAGACAGACAGACAGACAGACAGACAGACAGACAGACAGACAGACAGACAGACAGACAGACAGACAGACAGACAGACAGACAGACGGGGAGAGAGACAGACAGACAGACGGGGAGAGAGACAGACAGACAGACAGACGGGGAGAGAGACAGACAGACAGACAGACAGACAGACAGACAGACAGACAGACAGACAGACAGACGGGGAGAGAGACAGACAGACAGACGGGGAGAGAGACAGACAGACAGACAGGCAGACGGGGAGAGAGACAGACAGACAGACGGGGAGAGAGACAGACAGACGGGGAGAGAGACAGACAGACAGACAGACAGACGGGGAGAGAGAGACAGACAGACAGACGGGGAGAGACAGACAGACGGGGAGAGAGACAGACAGACGGGGAGAGAGACAGACAGACAGACGGGGAGAGAGACAGACAGACAGACGGGGAGAGAGACAGACAGACAGACTGGGAGAGAGACAGACAGACGGGGAGAGAGACAAACAGACAGACGGGGAGACAGACAGACAGACAGACAGACAGACAGACAGACGGGGAGAGAGACAGACAGACAGACGGGGAGAGAGAGACAGACAGACAGACAGACAGACAGACGGGGAGAGAGACAGACAGACGGGGAGAGAGACAGACAGACGGGGAGAGAGACAGACAGACAGACGGGGAGAGAGACAGACAGACGGGGAGACAGACAGACGGACGGACGGACGGACAGACAGACAGACAGACAGACGGGGAGAGAGAGACAGACAGACAGACGGGGAGAGACAGACAGACGGGGAGAGAGACAGACAGACGGGGAGAGAGACAGACAGACAGACGGGGAGAGAGACAGACAGACAGACGGGGAGAGAGACAGACAGACAGACTGGGAGAGAGACAGACAGACGGGGAGAGAGACAGACAGACAGACGGGGAGAGAGACAGACAGACAGACAGACAGACAGACGGGGAGAGAGACAGACAGACAGACGGGGAGAGAGAGACAGACAGACAGACAGACAGACAGACAGACGGGGAGAGAGACAGACAGACGGGGAGAGAGACAGACAGACGGGGAGAGAGACAGACAGACAGACAGACGGGGAGAGAGACAGACAGACGGGGAGACAGACAGACGGACGGACGGACGGACGGACGGACGGACAGACAGACGGACAGACGGGGAGAGACAGACAGACAGACAGACAGACAGACAGACAGACAGACAGACAGACAGACAGACAGACGGGGAGAGAGACAGACAGACGGGGAGAGAGACAGACAGACGGGAAGAGAGACAGACAGACGGGGAGAGAGACAGACAGACAGACAGACGGGGAGAGAGACAGACAGACGGGGAGACAGACAGATGGACGGACGGACGGACGGACGGACAGACAGACAGACAGACAGACGGGGAGAGAGACAGACAGACAGACGGGGAGAGAGACAGACAGACAGACAGACAGACAGACAGACAGACAGACGGGGAGAGAGAGACAGACAGACAGACGGGGAGAGACAGACAGACGGGGATAGAGACAGACAGACAGACAGGGAGAGAGACAGACAGACAGACGGGGAGAGAGACAGACAGACAGACGGGGAGAGAGACAGACAGACGGGGAGAGAGACAGACAGACAGACAGACAGACAGACAGACAGACAGACAGACAGACAGACAGACAGACAGACAGACGGGGAGAGAGAGACAGACAGACAGACAGACAGACGGGGAGAGAGACAGACAGACAGGGAGAGAGACAGACAGACGGGGAGACAGACAGACGGACGGACGGACAGACAGACAGACAGACGGGGAGAGAGACAGACAGACAGACGGGGAGAGAGACAGACAGACAGACGGGGAGAGAGACAGACAGACAGACGGGGAGAGAGAGACAGACAGACAGACAGACGGGGAGAGACAGACAGACAGACAGACAGACAGACAGACAGACAGACAGACAGACAGACGGGGACAGACAGACAGACAGACAGACAGACAGACGGGGAGAGAGAGACAGACAGACGGGGAGAGAGACAGACAGACGGGGACAGACAGACAGACAGACAGACAGACAGACAGACAGACAGACAGACAGACAGACAGACAGACAGACAGACAGACAGACAGACGGGGAGAGAGAGACAGACAGACGGGGAGAGAGACAGACAGACGGGGAGAGAGACAGACAGACGGGGAGAGAGACAGACAGACGGGGAGAGAGAGACAAAGAGAGACACACAGAGACAGAGAGGTCATGTCTTGAATGGCAGTACCACAACAGCAGCCTGGTTCACTGGAGTTTTACACTTCCTGCATGCCTGGCTCCCTGTCTGCACTGCTAGCATTGACACACGCACACACGCACGCACGCACACACACACACCCCTGACTGGGTCATGTGTGGTGCAGCTGTGGAGCTGTTAGGTGTGTGTGTAGTGTTGAGCGAAGATCAAGTCTGATAAAGTTGTGTAAACAGAGACCACAGTAACCTTGCTGCCAGGCTGACAGACCCAGGGGAGGAGAGGTGTGTGGTCCAGGGTGTACGTGCAGGGCCAGGGGTCGCAGGACCGATGGAGCTGTCATTGGGACAGAGAATAACGTGCTTCTCCTCTGGTATTGATTGGCTGATGATGGTAGCACAACCATAGCTGTTGTAACCGCTGTCGTTAATGCAGTAGAGGTCAGCAGATGTTTTGGACACTTGCTACATATTATTTCTATATAAGTGTTGGTGGTCTGTAGCAGGTCGTGACATTCGTTGCTCTATGATTCAGAATGGAGATTGTCCTATAATAGCAGGTCAATAGGCCCTGGTTGTCACACAATGAGAGGTCAGACCCTCACCCTCTGAGTTACAGATAGGACCACACAGTCATATCTGTCCACCGTCACGGCGGCAGGTAGCCTAGCGGTTAAGAGCGTTGGGTCAGTAACCGAAATGTTGCTGGTTTGAATCCCAGAGCCGGCAAGGTGGACAATTCTGCCATTCTGCCCTTGAGCAACAACTGGTCCCCGGGTGCCAATGACAAGGATGTTGGGTTTGGGTTAAATGCAGAAGTCATATTTCAGTTGAATGCGGTCTGTTTTTAATTGACTGTATGGGGGGAAAGAGGGGCGTAGGTAATGTATTATCGGGGCGTGTAGCGTACAGCTGTATGTAGTGGCTCCCTTCACCCCTTCGTGTCTGGCCCTGGACCAGACCCCACCTGCCCCAACCAGAAGCCCTCCTCCTTTTCCCTGCTGTCTCCTCTCCTCCAGGCTCCAAGCTGCAGCTGACTGGCCTCAGGGAGAGGTGGCTTGACTCTCTGTCGACTGGATATGTGGCTGTGGTCCTCAGATAGCCTATAGTTGTCATGTTTTGTCTTAGATTGTCTTGTCATTTTGCTTTTCCCTCTGTTCATTTTCCCCCTGCTGGTCTTTTTAGGTTCGTTCCCCTTTTTCTCTCTCCCTTCCTCTCTCTCTTCTCGCTATCGTTCCGTTCCTGCTCCCAGCTGTTCCTATTCCCCTAATCAATCATTTAGTCTTCCCACACCTGTTCCCGATCCTTTTCCCTGATTAGAGTCCCTATTTCTCTCCTTGTTTTCCGTTCCTGCCCTGTCGGATCCTTGTCTATTGTTCACCGTGCTGTGTCTATGTATCGCCCTGTCGTGTCGTGTTTCCCTCAGATGCTGCGTGGTGAGCAGGTGTCTGAGTCTGCTACGTTCAAGTGCCTTCCCGAGGCAACCTGCAGTTCTTGATCAAGTCTCCAGTCTGTTCTCGTCATTACGAGTAGTATTATGCCTTTTGATTGTAAAGTTACTTTACTGGATTAAAAACTCTGTTTTCGCCAAGTCGCTTTTGGGTCCTCATTCACCTGCATAACAATAGTATGTTCATATTTTCATTTAAACCGAGCTAAATAAAGTCTTTAAGAAGAAAAAAATCTCAGGATATTGGATGGAATAATTGTCTGTTTACTAAACCACTAAAGCTAACAGAGCTGTATGCAGGCACACACACACACACACACTCATCCCTCACCTCTTCCGACAGGATCAAACACAGGGAGGTCCAGAGCTGTCAAACATTGATCATAAAGCCATGGGTTTATACATTAGCCATAATCCCTCGCTTCGCAGAAAAAACTACCAAATCCTAGCCGGCTGAATTACATTTATTTTAGGAAAAGGCTTAATCCAAATATATCCCAAGCTTGTCATTTGATTTGATTCATGACATAAAAACCCCAGCGGTGCTGTGTGTTGTGTTCACTCTTCTTCCCCTGCTGTCTATCTGTCTGTCTCTGTGCTGCTCAGGAGAGGAGAGAAGAAACCTCTCAGTAAACATTCTGACAGGCTGGCTTTGCTGCTATTTATAGTTCCTGGTGTTAAGTCCTGACTGGGCAGGACTATGCAGGGATAGTTGAGGATGGACAGATGCTATAAAATACTCAGATGCCTGTAGTCCATGAGTGAAATTGATTGAAATCTGCCATACTCTTCTGACTGGTGTAACAAATTCAAACTCCATAGCGGAGGAATGGACCTAATCCCTTCAGAAATAGTCACTAATCCAGGAGACATTGGCCCTAATCCTGAACTGTCCGGCCAATCTGCTATGCTCTGCTCTCTGTCTTCAATGACATTTCAGAGAGGATGCCCTGGCACATTGAGACGCTTCCCCTCTGCTGGCGCTCTCCAGTAACTAAGGAAACGCTCTTGACTTCCCAGAGTGCACCAGGCTACAGTCTCCCCCCATGTGACACAGACTGTCAGGTCACACTGACCTTGAGAACATGCTGTTTCTAATGTTGTCTGTTGAATTTAGATATGCATAGTGCTCCCCTCCTTCATTTAGAAAAGGACTGTGTGTGAGTGAGGTGAGTGAGTGACTGAGGTAAGTGAGTGAGTGAGTGACTGAGGTAAGTGAGTGAGTGAGTGAGTGAGTTAGTGAGGTGAGTGAGTGAGGTAAGTAAGTGAGTGAGTGAGCGAGGTAAGTGAGTGAGCGAGGTAAGTGAGTGAGCGAGGTAAGTGAGTGAGCGAGGTAATTGAGTTCGGTAGGTAGGTTCTGCTCCATCCATTCCATCTCCTACCCAAAACACACTCACATACCTACCTATGTCAGAGATGTGGAGGGGTGGAGAGAGAAGAGGTGGGGCACCAAGTTGGACAGTGGTCTGTATCAGTTAATTGATTGGAGGGAGGGGGGATTAAGAAAGAAGGAATGGCCAGGGCACATGAGCTAACCACACAATGGTTTCCACTGTTGCCCCTAGTGGACACACATCGATAATGCACTCTCTGTTTCATAACAGGTATAAACTGATAGAAGATACACTTCCATAGAAAACAGAACAATGTACAATGCATTCAGAAAGTATTTAGACCCCTTGACTTTTTCCACATTTTGTTACTTTACAGCCTTATTCTAAAATGGATTCAATTGTTTTTTTTCCCCTCATCAATCTACACACAATAGCCCATAATGACATAGCGAAAACAGGTTTTTAGACATTTTTGCAAATCTATTAAAAATAAAAACAGAAATGGATTTATTTACATAAGTATTCAGACCCTTTGCTATGAGACTCGAAATTGAGCTCAGGTGCATCCTGTTTCCATTGATCATCCTTGAGATAATAATAATAATAGGACCACCCATACGTAGAATGTATGCACACATGACTGTAAGTCGCTTTGGATAAAAGCATCTGCTAAATGGCATATATTATTATATATATCCTTGAGATGTTTCTACAACTTGATTGTAGTCCACCTGTGGTAAATTCAATTGATTGGACATGATTTGGAAAGGCACACACCTGTCTATATAAGGTCCCACAGTTGACAGTGCATGTCAGAGGAAAAACCAAGCCATGAGGTTGAAGGAATTGTCAGTAGAGCTCTGAGACAGGATTGTGTCAGAGGCACAGATCTGGGGAAGGGTACCAAAAAATGTCTGCAGCATTGAAGGTCCCCAAGAACTCAGTGGCCTCTATCATTCTTAAATGGAAGAAGTTTGGAACCACCAAGACTCTTCCTAGAGCTGACCGCCCAGCCAAACTGAGAAAACGGGGGAGAAGGGCCTTGGTCAAGGAGGTGATCAAGAACCCAGAGCTCCTCTGTGGAGATGGGAGAACTTTCCAGAAGGACAACCATCTCTGCACCACTCCACTAATCAGTCCTTTTATGGTAGAGTGGTCAGGTGGAAGCCACTCCTTAGTAAAAGGCACATGACAGCCCGCTTAGAGTTTGCCAAAAGGCACCTAATGTCATTCTGAGAGTCACCCAGGGAGCGGTATGTAGCCCAGCGGCTAAAGAGTTGGACATGTAGCCCGAAAGGTCGCCAGTTCAAATCCTAGTCCGGGCGTTGTGAAAGGGGGGAAATTGATCTGGCAACTGGAGGGCTGCTGGGTTCATATTCTAACCCAAAATAACCCTACCGTTTGGCCCTTGAGCAAGACCCGTAACCCAACACCATGCTCTCCATCCAGCTTGACCCTGTGCTCCTCTCAACTGTGTGTCTGAAGATTCATTTCTGTTGTTCGCTGTAACTATGGACAATAAAGTTGTGTTGTATTTTACCCCTCTTCTCCAGTCACACAGACCATCTTGCTCTGTAGCTCAAACGGCCCTCTCTGTCTAATGAGGAGCTGTTCTTTAATCCTGCCAATGTAAATAGTGTCTTTGACCTGTGAATGGTAGATTCAGTTTGGTTGACCTGACCAGGTTGATGCATGCTCGAATGTCTCTCTTTTCTCCTTTTAATCTGTTCTGTTTCTTTTCTCCTTCTCTTCATCCCCCCCCCTCTCTCTCCTCCCTGCATTGTGTGCTGCTGAGCTGAATCCGTTGGCGTCAACATGAGTCTTTCATCAGCCCTCTCATTAATCAAGTCATCACTCTGCAGTCTTCTGTCTCTCTCTCACTTCCTCATCTCTCTATTTTCCCTCTCTCTTATGCTCGCTTGCTTTTCCCCTTTCTATCCCTCTCTCCCTTTGACTCACTGTTTCATTACCTTTCTCTCTTTCCTCCAACTCCCCTTCTCTCTCTCTCCCTGCGCTATTCAATTTAGGAGCTACATTTTGAACTGTGATATGCCCCTGAAAACACACAAACACAGCTGAGACACACACACACACACACACACACACACACACACACACACACACACACACACACACACACACACACACACACACACACACACACACACACACACACACACACACACACAGACAGACAGACAGACAGACAGACAGACAGACAGACAGACAGACAGACAGACAGACAGACAGACAGACAGACAGACAGACAGACAGACAGACAGACAGACAGACAGACAGACAGACAGACAGACAGACAGACAGACAGACAGACAGACAGACAGACAGACAGACAGACAGACAGACAGACAGACAGACAGACAGACAGACAGACAGACAGACAGACAGACAGACAGACAGACAGACAGACAGACAGACAGACAGACACCCTTTTGAGCTAGTTATACCTTTACCTGTGAGTGCACTGCCTCTTTGACTTCATTGCAGAGATTGCTCAGTTGTCTGTGAGGAGAGAGTGAGAGCTGGCTTGAGCTGGTGTGAGACGCCTCGCCATGTCCTAGTATTAGCATCACAAAATAAGTTCTGCAGCCACTCCTCTCCCCTCTGAGATATGTAGCCTAGCTATTTCCTCCAGCCGCTCCTCTCCCCCTCTGAGAGATGTAGCCTAGCTATTTCCTCCAGCTGCTCCTCTCCCCCTCAGAGATGTAGCCTAGCTATTTCCTCCAGCCGCTCCTCTCCCCCTCTGAGAGATGTAGCCTAGCTATTTCCTCCTGTGATGGCCCTAACTGCAGATGTAGCCCCTGTGTATTGTAGCATATAGGCACCACTGGCTGATCCAATTTGAGATTGACTGACTGGGAGGAAATAGGCTCCATCTGGCCACCTGCTTTTCCTTTATGGAGACGATACGACTAGGTCCTGTGTGTCACACAGCGCGCTTCGAAGACCGCTGCAGCTTTGTTCTTGTGTCCAAGGGTGGAAGCAGTAATGTAGAGTTACAGTAGATAGACATGCGTCTATGGCTGTTACGCTTGGAGTGGACATGAGGCAGGACCCTAAAGGCGTCAACATGCTTCAGTTCAGCTGGCGGCTAGCCGAGGTCAGCTAGGCGAACCGAACGAGGTTGATCGCATACTCCCTTATACCTTTGCTTTTAAAACGAGAAAAAAGGGGCAATAGTACTGTTTGTCCCTGTAGCCAATATATACTTCCTCAAAATAGTCAATTTTGCCGTTTTTGCAGAGGAGATCTTTTTTTTTTTTTTTTTTTTTTTTTTTTTTTCAACTAACTAAGATATTTGGTGCAGTATTTCTCAATGAAAAAATTGGGTTGAAAACGAGTCGTCTCTCATTGAATGACAACAGACTTTATTGAAGAATCCCTACAGTTGACCAATCACGGATGAAGGGGCGTATATAGAAAACATTTTGTGTGCCTGAACAGCTGGGGGAAAAAACCTTACCGAAGTCCAAAACGAACTGTTTCAGCTGGGAAGCATGCCGACGCCTTAATAAAGGCAATTAGTCCCAGTGTCTTCACTGTCTCCACATTACATGGGCAGACTGGCAGTAGAGTAAGTGCACCAATGCCTCTTATGGAATACAGCTTGTAGTATACTATACTCCGTTGCATTCGTGTTGGACAACATTGATTCTTTCTTTCTTCAGATTTCCCCCTCTTCTATTTGCTGGCATCCAGTAATTTTCCACTTGACTCCTTCTCTTTCCTTCTCCATCAATATCTCACCTTTTGTTTCACCCACATTTTTCTCTCAGGCTCTCTTCCCCCAGCAACTGTAGTGTAGATTTAGTCACACCTTCATGTGTTCACCTTATATGAACCTCATCTCAACCACAGCTCTCTCTTTCTGCTCTCTCTCCATATCTAGCTCCCTCTCCTCTCCTCTCCCTCTCTCCCCCTTTTCCTTTTCTCTCTATCAATCTCTAGCTCCCTCTACTCTCTTTCTCTCTATTTTCTTTCTCTACCTCCCTTCATCTCCTCTCTTCTCCCCCTCTTTCCTCTCTGTGCTGACTGTGATGGCAGCATAGCGGTGTGACTGGGTCTGAATTCTCAGTGAGGTAGTGCTGCAGTGGAGGCAGCAGTCTGAGATTAGGGACATTTCCATAACAAACCCCTCACAGATTGGTTCTGGGCCTCCTCACATAGGGTCCTGGCAGCACTACAGTATTTTTGGAGCAGATTGACGTTTACTGGGATAAATCGTGTCCTGGAGGCAGAGCTCAGCGATTTACACTAGATGGGCCAGTGGCAATTTGACTATATTGTCAAAATCCATGAAAACAAAAATGAGCTTTTTATACTTAATTTATGTTTAGGGTTAGACATAAGGTTAACAGTGAGGTTAGGGTTAGGTTTAAAATGTTATGACTTGTGTGACTATGCCAGCTAGTGAATACCCTGCAGAGCTACCTCCAGGTCATGAGTCAACCCAATAAATGCTAACCGCATTCTCTTCAGGCAAAGCCAGGCCAGCATCAGTCAGTACCAGAGGTCCCGGGGCATAAGGGCTCAGGGCCAGACCCGGATGCAGACACGGGAGGCAGATGGTTTGAGTATTTGACATTTATTAGTTCCAAAAAGGGTAGGCAAGAGAATGGTCGTGGACAGGCAAAAGGTCAAAACCAGATAATATTAATATTAATAATATATATGCCATTTAGCGGACGCTTTTATCCAAAGCGACTTACAGTCATGTGTGCATACATTCTACGTATGGGTGGTCCCGGGAATCGAACCCACTACCCTGGCGTTACAAGCGCCATGCTCTACCAACTGAGCTACAGAAGATCAGAGTCCAGGAGGTACAGAGTGGCAGGCAGGCTCGAGGTCAGGGCAGGCAGACTGGTCAGGCAGGTGGGCAGGCAGACTGGTCAGGCAGGTGGGTAGGCAGACTGGTCAGGCAGGTGGGTACAGAGTTAAAAAAAACAGGCAAGAGTCAAAACCGGGAGGACTAGCAAAAGAGAGAATAGCAAAGCAGGAGCACGGGAAAAACACGCTGGTTGACTTGAAACAGACCATATGAACTGGCACAGAGAGACAGGAAACACAGGGATAAATACACTGGGGAACATAAGCGGCACCTGGAGGTGACATTCACAAGGACAGGTGAAACAGATCAGGGCGTGACACTGGTGTATCAGTCTGGGTCTTAATTAAGAATACGTCCCTGTGTTCATTGTTGACTGTCTGTGAGAAGATAGAGAGAGCCATCCTGTCATTCACCACAACACCTCCTCATTGTTTTAGAGGAAAAAGGGGGAGGCTTGCAAGCTGAAGAACACCATCCCAACAGTGAAGCACGGGGGTTGTAGCATCATGTTGTGTGGGTGTTTTGCTGCAAGAGGGACTGGTGCACTTCACAAAATAAATGGCATTATGAGGTCATGGAAAATGGAAAATGATGTAGATATATTGAAGAAACATCTCAAGACATCAGTCAGGAAGTTAAGGCTTTGTTGTAAATGGGTCTTCCAAATGGACAATGACCCCAAGCATACTTCCAAAGATGTGGCAAAATGGCTTAAGGACAACAAAGTCAAGGTATTGGAGTGGCCATCACAAAGCCCTGATCTCAATCCTATAGATAATTTGTGGGCAGAACTGAAAAAGTGTTTGCAAGCAAGGAGGCCTACAAATTCACCCAACGTATTGTGGGGAGCTTGTGGAAGGCTAAACGAAATGTTGAACACAAGTTAAATAATTTAAAGGCAATGCTACCAAATACCAATTGAGTGTATGTAGACTTCTGACCAACTGGGAATGTGATGAAAGAAATAAAAGCAGAAATAAATAGTTCTCTACTATTAGTCTAACATTTCACATTCTTAAAATGAAGTGGTGATCCTAACTGAACTAAGACAGGGAATTTTACTAGGAATAAATGTCAGGAATTGTGAAAAACTGAGTTTAAATGTATTTGGTTAAGGTGTATGTAAACTCCTGTCTTCAACTGTGTGTGAGAATGCTGTTCATTGACTAATGCTAAGCATTCAACACGATTGTGCCCACAAAGCTCATCACTAAGCTAAGGACCCTGGGTCTAAACACTTCCTTCTGCGACTGGATCCTGGACTTCCTGACGGGTTGTCCCTCAGGTGGTAAAGGTAGGTAACAACATGTCTGCCACGCTGATCCTCAACACTGGGGCCCCTCAGGGGTGCGTGCTTAGTCCCCTACTGTACTCCCTGTTCATTCACCCACGACTGCATGGCCAGGCACGACTCCAACACCATCATTAAGTTTTCTGACGACAATGGTAGGCCTGATCACCGACAACGATGAGACAGCCTATAGGGAGGAGGTCAGAGACTGCCAGGACAACAACCTTTCCCTCAACGTGAACAAGACAAAGGAGATGATTGTGGACTAGAGGAAAAGGCGGGCCGAACAGGCCCCCATTAACAATGACAGGGCTGTAGTGGAGCAGGTCGAGATTTCACTTTCCATGGTGTTCACATCACCAACAAACTATCATGGTCCAAACACACCAAAACAGTCATGATGAAGGCACAACAACACCTTTTCCCCCTAAGGAGACTGAAAAGATTTGGCATGGGTCCCCACATCCTCAAAGTTATACAGCTTCTACATGAAGAGCATCCTGACTGGTTGTATCATCGCATGGTATGGCAACTGCTCGACATTGGACCGTAAGGTGCTACAGAGGGTAGTGCGTACGGCCAAGTACATCACTGGGGCCAAGCATCCTGCCATCCAGGACCTATATACTAGGCGGTGTCAGAGGAAGGCCCCCAAAAAATGTTGAAGACTCCAGTTACCCTAGTCATAGACTGTTGTCTCTGCTGGAGCCCAAGTATAGGTTCAAAAGGCTCCTGAACAGCTTCTACCCATAAGCCATAAGACATAGCAATTAATCAAATGGCCCCCCGGACTATTTACATTGGTTGTGTGTTTCAATTAATTCTAAGCTCTTCTGTATGTACTTGTGTACTTGAAAATGTCATTTGTCTGTGTGGTTGCGTGCAGTTCATGCACGCAACCACATAATGTCAAAGTTGAAACACTCATCTTGAACTTAGAAACAGCTCTGTCTGTGTTGTCCAGAGACTCCTTTGACAACAGGCAGTTCCCAGCAGAGTCTGGGTACAAAGGTCTCTCTCTGGGCTGCTGTTCCACTGAACACTAGATTTTCCATTTCCCCCATTAACGTTTTGTCTGTCAATAACTGGTTAGAAGACTGGGTGGGCCTTCTATTGTGACTCTCCTTTATCTAATCAAGGGTTTCCCACAGGCAGGCAGGCCGTTGTGGCCGGAGTGATGATGGCTTTGTGTGGCCAAAGATAAGCAGCTAAATGGATGGACTGGGCTTTGTTTACAATAGAAAACCATGGCGAGTGGGAGGCTTTATTGGTTTAAACTGACAGTTTGGTTTCAACTTACCTTATATACAGTTGAGTCCTGAGAAGTACACATCGGATAAGTGAACATACGTCAGTTTAAGTGCAGTTCTGTTGATCGATCCCGTGTCTCTTGCTTCAGGTATCATGAGTGGACTGTATTCCATTGACTCTGCTGTTAATGTCTCTCTCATCTAACTCTGGTCCCGTTTCTACTCTATAGCCATGTGGACAAGTGGCTGTTAAACTGATCCTCTTATGCAGACAGTCTGTCTTTGTGTGTTTTATCAAGGACCTTGTAGTGGTGTGTGAAATCAGCCCCAGCCTCTGTCTTAGCCAGCGCAATTAGTCTAAGCGACGAAGCCCTTACACTCTTTTATTTTCAGCTCAACGACACAAACGGGTCCTTGTGAATTATGAAATGGTGTTCCCCCTGGTCACCCACCCACTGGTTTGTGACAGGCTGAGATGGGTTGTTTATCGACACCAAGGAAAACCGGGTGGGTGGGTGGGTGTGTGTGTGTGTGTGTGTGTGCCGCACGCACGCACACACACAGAGGCTGATTTTCCATTAAGGAAGGACAACATGATAAAATATTACATTGGTACTGCAGGATCGTTCTGTCAATACACCTGAATAGACAGAGGGGAGAGACAGGGCAAAAGAGAGAGTAAGAGATAGAGAAAGGAAATGAGGAGAGATGGAGTGGAGAGAGGCAAACACATGCTACCCTCTATGCAGTATACCTGGTTGGCATTAGAGTGAGTGTATGACTTAACACAGTCATGCAATAACGCCATATAATAACCTGTCCCTTGCCTCAGCATGGCTGATGTTCTGTGCATCGCATGTATTCACATACAGATGAGTACTATCCCAGTCTATGTGTATTCCATAGAGGTAATGTGTTAGCTGTATTCCATAGAAGTAATGTGTTAGCTGTATTCCATAGAGGTAATGTATTAGCTGTATTCCATAGAGGTAATTTGTTAGCTGTATTCCATGGAGGTAATGTGTTAGCTGTATTCCATAGAGGTAATGTGTTAGCTGTATTCCATGGAGGTAATGTATTAGCTGTATTCCATAGAGGTAATGTGTTAGCTGTATTCCATGGAGGTAATTTGTTAGCTGTATTCCATGGAGGTAATGTGTTAGCTGTATTCCATAGAGGTAATGTGTTAGCTGTATTCCATGGAGGTAATGTAATAGCTGTATTCCATTGGGGTTAATGTATTAGCTGTATTCCAAAATTGGTAATGTGTTAGCTGTATTCCATAGAGGTAATGTGTTAGCTGTATTCCATGGAGGTAATGTATTAGCTGTATTCCATAGAGGTAATGTGTTAGCTGTATTCCATGGAGGTAATGTGTTAGCTGTATTCCATGGAGGTAATGTGTTAGCTGTATTCCATGGAGGTAATGTGTTAGCTGTATTCCATAGAGGTAATGTGTTAGCTGTATTCCATAGAGGTAATGTGTTAGCTGTATTCCATAGAGGTAATGTGTTAGCTGTATTCCATAGAGGTCATGTGTTAGCTGTATTCCATGGAGGTAATGTGTTAGCTGTATTCCATGGAGGTAATGTGTTAGCTTTATTCCATGGAGGTAATGTGTTAGCTGTATTCCATAGAGGTAATGTGTTAGCTGTATTCCATAGAGGTAATGTGTTAGCTGTATTCCATGGAGGTAATGTGTTAGCTGTATTCCATAGAGGTAATGTGTTAGCTGTATTCCATGGAGGTAATGTGTTAGCTGTATTCCATAGAGGTAATGTGTTAGCTGTATTCCATAGAGGTAATGTGTTAGCTGTATTCCATGGAGGTAATGTGTTAGCTGTATTCCATAGAGGTAATGTGTTAGCTGTATTCCATAGATGTAATGTGTTACCTGTATTCCATGGAGGTAATGTGTTAGCTGTATTCCATGGAGGTAATGTGTTAGCTGTATTCCATGGAGGTAATGTGTTAGCTGTATTCCATGGAGGTAATGTGTTAGCTGTATTCTATGGCACCTCTGTTGTTTACCCTGGACAAATAGCTGTGCTTCACCACCGGGTAGCTCAAATTCTAAGACGAGGAGGAGGCGGCAGACTGGTCAGTGGAAGATGTGATATGAACACAAAGCACCCCTGTAAAATAACGTCAGCATTAGACCCATGTATTAATCATCATCATTTCATCCTTTGATACAAGTAGTGTTTACTACAGTAGAATAAGCAATGAGGATGCGGAAATGAATTCTAATATGATTATTATATGACTATAAGTGGTTATACTAGTATTTTATCAATCTTTTTAGAATATTAAATTAATTGGTATATGTTTCATTAGCCTCACCAACGCTGCCTGATCCCGCAAGCTTACATGATTGTTGTTGCACGTCATTGGCGGTCGTTGCCATTTAAGATGAGGGAGGATGATCATTTTCTTAATGAACATGGCCTTATTTCTATTACAGCGTATTGGATGACTGTCATTCATATTCCATTCACCCAGCTCAATGTAACAGTGATAGGTTTAGGCTAATACATGATACTTACATTTACCGTGTACTCATCATGAGGTTGCTACAACCTAGCCTATGAATGAAAGTTTACAACGTAGATGCACACAGGTCGAGAGAATTTTGAATAATCCCGGTGACAGACAGTGACACATTCAATACCGCCTTGCACACTCTTGCCTGCATTTCTCTGTACAAGGGTGTAATCATTAGTCCAACAGTTGCAAACAAGCATTTCTATTGGACAATATCAGGTATGTTTTTCCCCATGTTTTTCAACAGAATCGGTGCAATGAATACACCCCATGTCATACGCAAACACAGTTCACTTACATAGCAGCCACATAAAAACAACTTGTTGTGTATATATAGTAGAGGTCGACCGATTAATCGGAATGAACGATTAATTAGGGCCGATTTCAAGTTTTCATAACAATCGGAAATCGGTATTTAACTAGGCAAATCAGTTAAGAACACATTCTTATTTTCAATGAGGGCCTAGGAACGAGGCAGAACGACAGATTTTTACCTTGTCAGCTCGGGGGATCCAATCTTGCAACCTTACAGTTAACTTGTCCAACGCTCTAACCACCTGATTACATTGCACTCCAATAGGAGCCTGTCTGTTACGCGAATGCAGTAAGCCAAGGTAAGTTTGCTAGCTAGCATGAAACTTATCTTCTAAAAAACAATCAATCAACGACTGTCGTTGCTCCAATGTGTACTTAACAATAAACATCAATGCCTTTCTTAAAATCAATACACAAGTATATATTTTTAAACCTGCATATTTAGCTAAAAGAAATCCAGGATAGCAGGCAATATTAACCAGGTGAAATTGGGTCACTTCTCTAGCGTTCATTGCACACAGAGTCAGGGTCTCTGCAACAGTTTGGGCCGCCTGGCTCTTTGCCAACTCATTTGCCAGAATTGTACGTAATTATGACATAACATTGAAGGTTGTGCAATGTAACAGGAATATTTAGACTCATGGATGCCACCCGTTAGATAAAATACGGAACGGATGAAACCTTTTTTTACCGTTCATGTCTTCCATAGAGAATGTCTTGATCTACTTCAAATAAGGTCTGTGTTTCGTGCTTAAACCGCCTCTGCGTTTTGATACCCGTGTAAATCCCACTAGGATAAGGTAACGTTTGTCAACATATTTTCATAAATCCACTCTACAAAAAAAATGATCTTCGCTTATATTTAGCCAATATTGATCAGAGTTACCTTATCCTATGGATATCTACACAGTTATAACATTGGCCAGGTGGTGTAAGCCTACACGAAACACAACCTTATTTTAAGTGAATCTAAAATTATCCCATGGAATAAATGAATGAAGGAACTGCTTTTCAGATTTTGCTAGAAGGTGTCATGGGAATTATGACTCGCACTTTGGTAGTCAATTCTTACCATGCCAATTATTAAAATAGGAATTCCTGCATATAGAAATTAGTTTTTATTTTCAACATTCATCACAGGTAACTTAAACTCTATTTTTATTCAAACAGTTGAGAGTATTTGTCTCCTAAGCAGACTCTTCAGTATCATTGTCACTTCAGAGCTGTGTGTGTGTGTGTGTGTGTGTGTGTGTGTGTGTGTGTGTGTGTGTGTGTGTGTGTGTGTGTGTGTGTGTGTGTGTGTGTGTGTGTGTGTGTGTGTGTGTGTGTGTGTGTGTGTGTGTGTGTGTGTGTGTGTGTGTGTGTGTGTGTGTGTGTGTGTGTGTGTGTGTGTGTGTGTTTTACAGATGGCAGAGAAAAGCAGAGCACCAGTGTGGTACTATTACATGGAATTGGCACCAGGGAAAGCAAGGTGTCTTATTTGTCATAAAGATGTAAGCATGGGGTCAGCAACGGCTAAATCAAAAAAATACCACCAAAATGTGGAACACCCATCCAAAAGCCCATAATATGTATTATATTAAGTTCAAATAAAAGTGTTCATTGTTCATTCAGTATTGTTGCAATTGTCATTATTACAAAAATGTGTGTGTGTGTGTATATATATAAAAAAAAAATGTAATCGGACGATTAATCGGTATCAGCTTTTTATGTCCCCAAATAATCGGTATCGGCGTTGAAAAATCATAACCGGCCGACCTCTAGTATATAGTTCCTTCAAGCATCTATCAATATACCCTCCTCATCTCACCTTTTCCATCGCTTGTGGACTTCAGTGCACAACACATCAGCTGTCTGTGACCAGGCAAAAGCACTTTTCCAAGCCAAGCCAAGCCAAACCTTCATATCATGACCGCTAACCACTACACATTGACACGTCATAGTCAACCAGAACTACTAGAACTAGTAAATCTGCTACAATCATGCAGTAGAGTGTACAGTCAGAAAGCAGTTTAGCAGGCCCCAGTGGCAATAAATTAATAAAACCAAAAGCTTACCTTGACTTGGAAGGGTTCCAGTGTTGGATAGCCATAGCCAGCTAGCTAACATAGCATTCCTCTCTGTTTGAGCTGGGTGTTTGAGTAGGCTAAACTCTCTCTCTCTCTCTCTCCTTAATTTTGGAATAAATTAATTTGTTAAAAACAGATCAACTATTGTCTTTCTCTCTCTTTTAGTCAACTACTCACCACATTTTATGCACTGCAGTGCTAGCTAGCTGTAGCTTATGCTTTCAGTACTAGATTAATTCTCTGATCCTTTGATTGGGTGGACAACATGCCAGTTCATGCTGCAAGAGCCCTGATAGGTTGGAGGACGTCTTCCGGAAGTTGTCATAATTACTGTGTAAGTCTATATACAGTGCCTTGCGAAAGTATTCAGCCCCCTTGAACTTTGCAACCTTTTGCCACATTTCAGGCTTCAAACATAAAGATATAAAACTGTATTTTTTTGTGAAGAATCAACAAGTGGGACACAATCATGAAGTGGAACGACATTTATTGGATATTTCAAACTTTTTTAACAAATCAAAAACTGAAAAATTGGGCGTGCAAAATTATTCAGCCCCTTTACTTTCAGTGCAGCAAACTCTCCAGAAGTTCAGTGAGGATCTCTGAATGATCCAATGTTGACCTAAATGACTAATGATGATAAATACAATCCACCTGTGTGTAATCAAGTCTCCGTATAAATGCACCTGCACTGTGATAGTCTCAGAGGTCCGTTAAAAGCGTAGAGAGCATCATGAAGAACAAGGAACACACCAGGCAGGTCCGAGATACTGTTGTGAAGAAGTTTAAAGCCGGATTTGGATACAAAAAGATTTCCTAAGCTTTAAACATCCCAAGGAGCACTGTGCAAGCAATAATATTGAAATGGAAGGAGTATCAGACCACTGCAAATCTACCAAGACCTGGCCGTCCCTCTAAACTTTCAGCTCATACAAGGAGAAGACTGATCTGAGATGCAGCCAAGCGGCCCATGATCACTCTGGATGAACTGCAATGATCTACAGCTGAGGTGGGAGACTCTGTCCATAGGACAACAATCAGTGGTATATTGCACAAATCTGGCCTTTATGGAAGAGTGGCAAGAAGAAAGCCATTTCTTAAAGATATCCATAAAAAGTGTTGTTTAAAGTTTGCCACAAGCCACCTGGGAGACACACCAAACATGTGGAAGAAGGTGCTCTGGTCAGATGAAACCAAAATTGAACTTTTTGGCAACAATGCAAAACGTTATGTTTGGCGTAAAAGCAACACAGCTCATCACCCTGAACACACCATCCCCACTGTCAAACATGGTGGTGGCAGCATCATGGTTTGGGCCTGCTTTTCTTCAGCAGGGACAGGGAAGATGGTTAAAATTGATGGGAAGATGGATGGAGCCAAATACAGGACCATTCTGGAAGAAAACCTGATGGAGTCTGCAAAAGACTGGGACAGAGATTTGTCCTCCAACAAGACAATGATCCAAAACATAAAGCAAAATCTACAATGGAATGGTTCAAAAATAAACATATCCAGGTGTTAGAATGGCTAAGTCAAAGTCCAGACCTGAATCCAATCGAGAATCTGTGGAAAGAACTGAAAACTGCTGTTCACAAATGCTCTCCATCCAACCTCACTGAGCTCGAGCTGTTTTGCAAGGAGGAATGGGAAAACATTTCAGTCTCTCGATGTGCAAAACTGATAAAGACATAACCCAAGCGACTTACAGCTGTAATCGCAGCAAAAGGTGGCGCTACAAATTATTAACTTAAAAGGGGCTGAATAATTTTGCACGCCCAATTTTTCAGTTTTTGATTTGTTAAAAAAGTTTGAAATATCCAATAAATGTCGTGTGTCCCACTTGTTGTGTCCCACTTGTTGTTGATTCTTCACAAAAAAATACAGTTTTATATCTTTATGTTTGAAGCCTGAAATGTGGCAAAAGGTCGCAAAGTTCAAGGCAAAAGGTCGCAAAGTTCGCAAGGCACTGTAGGTGAAGAACCATGAGCATTGAAGTCAATGTACCCAGAGGAGGAAGGAAGCTAGCTGTCCTCCAGCTACACCATGGTGCTGCCCTACAGAGTGCTGCTGAGACTACTGTACATCTTCATTGCAACAGTTTATTTTCATCAATTATTTGGTGACGTGAATATATTTATTATAAAAAGTACAACTTTTTAAAATGGTTCACTATTTTTATGAAGTTCACTAAGGAGGATGGTCCTCCCCTTCCTCCTCTGAGGATCCTCCACTGCTGCACATGTAGCGCAGCGGGAATCAGCCTGGTATTTATGACGCTAATATTCCATATTCATACTGCAGAATATTGTTTGAATCCTTCCTCAGAGCCAATGTGTCTGAGTGTGTCTCTTGATTTTAGGGAGCATGGTGTGGAATACAAATCAATGTTTGATATTGTGTGTGTGTGCTGGGGGCAGTGATGTCATAACTGGAAGAGGGAGCGAGGGGAGGGGAGGGGAAGGGAGGGGGGGCTAGTGGTCTGATTCCACTCGGAGTCTCGACTTCTCCAGTCAGCCAGCTCTGACTAACAATCAGCCTGCCTCACAGCTAGAGATTATTACAGAGTGGGCTCTTCAGAGCACAATACAACACACACTCTCCTCCTCACACACACACACCGGCGTGAACACACACACAGAAACACACAGCCAGGTGCTCCAGACCGAGACGTAGATTCTAGCAGTTATTTGTCTGTTTGAGCGGTACAGAGAGGAGCAAAGTGGAAATGCCTTCCCGAAACCTGGACTGTGATATCTTTGTCCTCATTGCCTGTGTGGTGGACGTTGAGGTGTTCACCAGTCAGGAGGTCAAGGTAGGACAAGATACACATACACATTCCTAGAAGGCAGTCTACAGAACACACTTCACACACATTTTAGAATACAGGACTAGAATGTGTGTTCTGTGGGTCTGTCTATGCTGCTCAAACAACTCGGCACAACTGAATTTAGTGCTTTCAGTCTGCAATTACTGTAAGACTATTCTGAGGGTGTGTCTGACAGTGTTGTACAGTGACCGCTGTTTTGTTCCATCATCAGCCGACTAGAAGTGATACCATGTCAATGTGAACACTGTCTCTGCTGTGTGTCCAGCTGGACCAGATGAGCTGATGGATAAATGGCTGTGCTCTGTTTGATGTGGGATTAGAGAGACATTAGGTTAGCTCGTCACCTGTCAGTCACTCCACAGATGCCATTTTAATTAACCTTTATTTAACTGGGCAAGTCAGTTAAGAACAAATTATTATTTACAATGGTGGCCTAGGAACGGTGGGTTAACTGCCTTGTTCAGGGGCAGAACAACAGAGGTTAACCTTGTTAGATCGGGGATTTGATCTAGCAACCTTTCGGTTACTGGCTCAATGCTCTAACCATTAGGCTACCTGCTGCCAATGCGCATGCATAGTGTAGTTAACAAGGTGTACAGGTTAGTACAGGTTAGCTGCCCAGCTAACCTGTACTGTCTGTTACTGATTGTATTACTGTCTGTACATGCGCAAACAAACCTTTGATGTATTGATTTTAACACTGAAGTAATATTTGAATGCACTGTATGCAGTTGGTGTTCATTTTACATCAAACATGTCAGAGCCTTTTTACCATTACTTTGATTTGTGTTGGAACAAGTTTCATGTTTAGGGTGAAGTGTGTTGAATTGCACAGCAAGATGCTGCAGCTTTGTTCTACTTTTGGCACTCTCAAATGTTCATAATTTACTTGCGTAAGACACACACACATTCATGCACACTCTACTGTGCATCCATCCATAATAGTCAGTGATTAGGAAAGGAGGCTCTGTCTGAGTGATCATTACTCCTCCAATCACATTGGACCCACATGTTTTGTTTAAGAAATCACTGTCTGCTGCTCGGCTACTCTGGTCTGGCTGCTCTCCCAACCACCATCTTCAACTGGGTTAATCATCTAAAATATAGAAGATTCTGGAATCTAGACTATCCTCTGACAGAAGATGAGGCAGAGAGACTGAAGAGATGAAGTTATGATTGGAGTGATGTGAATAATTTTTTAATGGAATATCTATATAGGAGTCAAGGAGGCCCATTATCAGCAACCATCAATCCTGTCTTCTAATGGCACAGGTTTATCATTTTAAAAGGCTAATGGATCATTAGAAAACCCTTTTGCAATTATGTTAGCACAGCTGAAAACTGTTGTGCTCATTAAAGAAGCAATACAACTGGCCTTCTTTAGACTAGTTGAGTATCTGGAGCATCAGCATTTGTGGGTTCAATTTACAGGCTCCAAATGGCCAGAAAGAAATAACTTTCTTCTGAAACTCATCAGTCTATTCTTGTTCTGAGAAATGAAGGCTATTCCATGCGAGAAATTGCCAAGAAACTGAAGATCTGGTACAACGCTGTGTACGACTCCCTTCACAGAACAGCGCAAACTGGCTCTAACCAGAATAGAAAGAGGAGTGGGAGGCCCCGGTGCACAACTGAGCAAGAGGACAAGTACATTAGTGTCTAGTTTGAGAAACAGACGCCTCACAAGTCCTCAACTGCCAGCTTTATTAAATAGTACCCACAAAACACCAGTCTCAACGTCAACAGTGAAGAGGTGACTACGGGACTCTGCCTTCCTCTGTCCAGTGTCTGTGTTCTTTTGCCCATCTTAATCTTTTCTTTTTATTGGTCAGTCTGAGATATTCCTTTTTCTTTGCAACTCTGCCTAGAAGGCCAGCATCCTGGAGTCCCGGGTACTATTTAATGAAGCTGCCAGTTGAGGACTTGTGAGGCGTCTCACAAACTTTCTCAAACTCAGTTGTGCTCAGTTGTGCACCGGGGCCTCCCACTCTTCTATTCTGGTTAGAGCCAGTTTGCGCTGTTCTGTGAAGGAAGTAGTACACAGAGTGGCAATTTCTCGCATGGAATAGCCTTCATTTCTCAGAACAAAAATAGACTGATGAGTTTCAGAAGAAAGTTCTTTGTTTCTGGCCATTTTGAGCCTGTAATTGAACCCATAAATCCTGATGCTCCAGATACTCAACTAGTCTAAAGAAGGCCAGTTTTATTGCTTTTTTAAATTAGGACAACAGTTTTCAGCTGTGCTAACATAATTGCAAAATAGTTTTCTAATGATCAATTATTCTTTTAAAATGATGAACTTGGATTAGCTAACACAACATGCCGTTGAAACACAGGAGTGATTGTTGCTGATAATGGGCCTCCTTGACTCCTATATAGATATTCCGTTAAAAAAATTCTGCCGTTTCCAGCTACAATAGTAATGTACAACATTAACAATATCTACACTGTATTTCTGATACATTTTATGTTATTTTAATGGACAAAAAAATGTGCTTTTCTTTCAAAAACAAGCTAATTTCTAGTGACCCCAAACTTTTGAACGGTAGTGTAGATGGAGGATAACAGCTGAGATCCTAACCGCTCTGAAGCGCTCTGATTTGAATGCTAAAGCAGCTTCTCCCTATGCTTAGACACAGCAGCTAATGGTGGTGACCAAGTCACTTGTATCACTTGCTGCTGAGAATATCACTGACACGGATGTGTTATTTTACATGTTGCCAGGTTTCCATATCCCTTCTGCCACAGATACTTATGAATATGGAATGAATATGAATTGAATATGGAATGAATATGGAGTGAATATGGAGTGAATATGGAGTGTTGAAGCCGCTCAGTCGTGGGTTCTTAATGTTCACACGAGCACGTCTACAGCCTGACGTGACTGGTCAACGGTGTTGTTGACCATGACATGGCACCATGACCTCTCTCTCCCCCTTCTCTTAATCCTTTTTCTCCCCCTCCCCCCTCACTCCCTTCCTGCTCTCTTTCTCTCATTCTCTCTCCCTCTTTCTCCCTTCCTCTTCCACCCCCTTTCTCTCTCCCCCCACAGTCTGCCTGTGTCCATGCTTTCCATTGAGCTGTGTCCTATATAGTCAAAAGAGGGGTTAGAGGTTAAGGCAGGCTGTAATACCATTTAATGACAGGAGGAGTAGCCGGTCACAGAGAAATGTCATCTCTCTCTTCAGCCCTACAGTAAGAAACTCACCAGTCACCAGAGTCAGAACCAGGGTCAGGGTCATTCCTGTACCAGTCGTGAACTTGAACCCTGACTTGTGACCTATCAGCCTCCTGAATTTTGAAAGACTTAGCAATTATGGAGGTCTCTATGAAGGTTACAGTTACTGTAGTAGGCTGTGTTAATAATGAGTTGTCTTGACACTGTACTCCTTGAATAAGTGAACTTGGTTCTGAACTGTATTTTTATTTTTATATTGACGTTTATGGGTGCGTTGTTTGGGATACTGTACTGTGGGTGATTGAGCACAGAAATACTATATTCCCAACACTAAACACTATCATTACTGAAGTAACTGCTGTGTACTGACTATGGAAACATGACGGTGAAAGAGGTCATGGCAGTGGTTTGGGTTAAGGATGGGGTAGGTTCAGGTTGGAGTGTAGTTCAAAAATAAAAAAATCTAATCAAATCTATTTGTCACATACACATGGTTAGCAGATGTTAATGGTCACATACACATGGTTAGCAGATGTTAATGGTCACATACACATGGTTAGCAGATGTTAATGGTCACATACACATGGTTAGCAGATGTTAATGGTCACATACACATGGTTAGCAGATGTTAATGGTCACATACACATGGTTAGCAGATGTTAATGGTCACATACACATGGTTAACAGATGTTAATGGTCACATACACATGGTTAGCAGATGTTAATGCGAGTGTAGCGAAATGCTTGTGCTTCTAGTTCCGACAATGCAGTAATAACCAACAAGTAATCTAACTAACAATTCCTAAACTACTGTCTTATACACAGTGTAAGGGGATAAAGAATATGTACATAAGGATATATGAATGAGTGATGGTACAGAGCAGCATAGGCAAGATACAGTAGATGGTATCGAGTACAGTATATACATATAAGATGAGTATGTAAACAAAGTGGCATAGTTAAAGTGGCTAGTGATACATGTATTACATAAGGATGCAGTCGATGATATAGAGTACAGTATATACGTATGCATATGAGATGAATAATGTAGGATAAGTAACATTATATAAGGTAGCATTGTTTAAAGTGGCTAGTGATATATTTACATCATTCCCATCAATTCCCATTATTAAAGTGGCTGGAGTTGAGTCAGTGTCAGTGTGTTGGCAGCGGCCACTCAATGTTAGTGGTGGCTGTTTAACAGTCTGATGGCCTTGAGATAGAAGCTGTTTTTCGGTCCCAGCTTTGATGCACCTGTACTGACCTCGCCTTCTGGATGATAGCGGGGTGAACAGGCAGTGGCTCGGGTGGTTGATGTCCTTGATGATCTTTATGGCCTTCCTGTAACATCGGGTGGTGTAGGTGTCCTGGAGGGCAGGTAGTTTGCCCCCGGTGATGCGTTGTGCAGACCTCACTACCCTCTGGAGAGCCTTATGGTTGAGGGCGGAGCAGTTGCCGTACCAGGCGGTGATACAGCCCGCCAGGATGCTCTCGATTGTGCATCTGTAGAAGTTTGTGAGTGCTTTTGGTGACAAGCCAAATTTCTTCAGCCTCCTGAGGTTGAAGAGGCGCTGCTGCGCCTTCTTCACGATGCTGTCTGTGTGGGTGGACCAATTCAGTTTGTCTGTGATGTGTATGCCGAGGAACTTAAAACTTGCTACCCTCTCCACTACTGTTCCATCAATGTGGATAGGGGGGTGTTCCCTCTGCTGTTTCCTGAAGTCCACAATCATCTCCTTAGTTTTGTTGACGTTGAGTGTGAGGTTATTTTCCTGACACCACACTCCGAGGGCCCTCACCTCCTCCCTGTAGGCCGTCTTGTCGTTGTTGGTAATCAAGCCTACCACTGTTGTGTCGTCCGCAAACTTGATGATTGAGTTGGAGGCGTGCTTGGCCACGCAGTCGTGGGTGAACAGGGAGTACAGGAGAGGGCTCAGAACGCACCCTTGTGGGGCCCCAGTGTTGAGGATCAGAGGGGAGGAGATGTTGTTACCTACCCTCACCACCGGCCCGTCAGGAAGTCCAGTACCCAGTTGCACAGGGCGGGGTCGAGACCCAGGGTCTCGAGCTTGATGACGAGCTTGGAGGGTACTATGGTGTTGAATGCCGAGCTGTAGTCGATGAACAGCATTCTCACATAGGTATTCCTCTTGTCCAGATGGGTTAGGGCAGTGTGCAGTGTGGTTGAGATTGCATCGTCTGTGGACCTATTTGGGCGGTAAGCAAATTGGAGTGGGTCTAGGGTGTCAGGTAGGGTGGAGGTGATATGGTCCTTGACTAGTCTCTCAAAGCACTTCATGATGACGGAAGTGAGTGCTACGGGGCGGTAGTCGTTTAGCTCAGTTACCTTAGCTTTCTTGGGAACAGGAACAATGGTGGCCCTCTTGAAGCATGTGGGAACAGCAGACTGGTATAGGGATTGATTGAATATGTCCGTAAACACACCGGCCAGCTGGTCTGCGCATGCTCTGAGGGCGCGGCTGGGGATGCCGTCTGGGCCTGCAGCCTTGCGAGGGTTAACACGTTTAAATGTCTTACTCACCTCGGCTGCAGTGAAGGAGAGACCGCATGTTTTCGTTGCAGGCCGTGTCAGTGGCACTGTATTGTCCTCAAAGCGGGCAAAAAAGTTATTTAGTCTGCCTGGGAGCAAGACATCCTGGTCCGTGACTGGGCTGGATTTCTTCCTGTAGTCCGTGATTGACTGTAGACCCTGCCACATGCCTCTTGTGTCTGAGCCGTTGAATTGAGATTCTACTTTGTCTCTGTACTGACGCTTAGCTTGTTTGATAGCCTTGCGGAGGGAATAGCTGCACTGTTTGTATTCGGTCATGTTACCAGACACCTTGCCCTGATTAAAAGCAGTGGTTCACGCTTTCAGTTTCACGCGAATGCTGCCATCAATCCACGGTTTCTGGTTAGGGAATGTTTTAATCGTTGCTATGGGAACGACATCTTCAACGCACGTTCTAATGAACTCGCACACCGAATCAGCGTATTCGTCAATGTTGTTATCTGACGCAATACGAAACATATCCCAGTCCACGTGATGGAAGCAGTCTTGGAGTGTGGAGTCAGCTTGGTCGGACCAGCTTTGGACAGACCTCAGCGTGGGAGCCTCTAGTTTTAGTTTCTGTCTGTAGGCAGGGATCAGCAAAATGGAGTCGTGGTCAGCTTTTCCGAAAGGGTGGCGGGGCAGGGCCTTATATGCATCGCGGAAGTTGGAGTAACAATGATCCAAGGTTTTTCCACCCCTGGTTGCGCAATCGATATGCTGATCTTGTTGTCAGATTAGCCTTGTTAAAATCCCCAGCTACAATGAATGCAGCCTCCAGATAAATGGTTTCCAGTTTGCAAAGAGTTAAATAAAGTTCGTTCAGAGCCATCGATGTGTCTGCTTGGGGGGGTATGGCTGTGATTATAATCGAAGAGAATTCTCTTGGTAGATAATGCGGTCTACATTTGATTGTGATCAATTCTAAATCAGGTGAACAGAAGGATTTGAGTTCCTGTATGTTTCTTTCATCACACCATGTCTCGTTAGTCATAAGGCATACGCCCCCGCCCCTCTTCTTACCAGAAAGGTGTTTGTTTCTGTCGGAGCGATGCGTGGAGAAACCCGTTGGCTGCACCGCTTCGGATAGCGTCTCTCCAGTGAGGCATGTTTCCGTGAAGCACAGAACGTTACAGTCTCTGATGTCCCTCTGGAATGCTACCCTTGCTCGGATTTCATCAACCTTGTTGTCTAGAGACTGGACATTTGCAAGAACAATGCTAGGGAGTGGTGCACGGTGTGCCCGTCTCCGGAGTCTGACCAGAAGACCGCCTCGTTTCCCTCTTTTTCGGAGTCGTTTTTTTGGGTCGCTGCATGCGATCCATTCCATTGTCCTGTCTGTAAGGCAGAACACAGGATCTGCGTCGCGAAAAACATATTCTTGGTCGTACTGATGGTGAGTTGACGCTGATCTTATATTCAGTAGTTCTTCTCGACTGTATGTATTGAAACCTAAGATGACCTGGGGTACTAATGTAAGAAATAACACGTAAAAAAAACAAAAAACTGCATAGTTTCCTAGGAACGCGAAGCGAGGCGGCCATCTCTGTCGGCGCCGGAAGTTCAGAGGTCAGTGAGAGGGTAAAACTGTCTCTCAGCTGTATTTAAAGGGAGGCATTTTCACAACATGGTTGTTAACATGAGGAAGTCACCATTTATGTTAGTTATACAAATATTACTATGATCCCAAGAGGTCCATTCATCATAATTCCTATTCAGCCAGTGTATGAAGAATCATTTTGATTTCAAGCATTCACATCTGTCTAGCTCTTTTTGAATATACTGTAGTTTTGTTCTTTCTGATCTACCACCATGATAGATAAAGGAACTGTGATCCCAGCATTTGTTCATATTGCATCTCTTTAGTGTCCCATTGTGTGAATTTTACACTCTATAACTGGATTCTCTGTTTAGTTGGGTGTTTAACCTCTCTGGGATATGTGGGACGGTAGAGAAAATGCAGAGCGCCAAATTCAAATAAATTCCTGTAAAAATCAAGCTTTCATGAAATCACAAATGTAAGAAACCAAATTAAAGCTACAGGTGTTGTGAATCCAGCCAACATGTCAGATTTCAAAAAGGCTTTTTGGCAAAAGCATACGATGCTATTATCTGAGCACCTCCATAAACAAAAGAGAGAAAACATATTTCAACCCTGCAGGCACGACACAAAACGCAGAAATAAAAATATAAATCATGCCTTACCTTTGACGAGCTTTTTCTGTCGGCACTCCAATATGTCCCATAAACATCACAAATGGTCCTTTTGTTCGATTAATTCCGTCCATATATATCCAAAATGTCAATTTATTTTACGCATTTGATCCAGAAAAACACCGGTTCCAACTTGCGCAACGTGACTACAACATATCTCAAAAGTTACCTGTAATTTTTGCCAAAACATTTCAAACTACTTTGGTAATACAACTTTAGTTTTTTTAAATAATCTATAAAATTGAGGACGGGATGATCTGTGTTCAATACAGGAAGAAAACAAACTGATGCATGCTTTCTGGTCTCGCGCCTTTATCAAACAGTACACATGAAGTGACCCTCGTTCAAGATGGCCGTACTTCTACATTACACAAAGGAATAACCTCAACCAATGTCTGGTGACATCCAGTGGAAGCGGTAGGAACTGCAAGCAAGTCCCTTAGTTCCTTACAAATCTGGATTCCCAACTCATTGAAAAGAGAGTGACCTCAAAAACAAAAATCTGAATGGTTTGTCCTCGGGGTTTCGCCTGCTACATAAGTTCTGTTATACTCACAGACATGATTCAAACAGTTTTAGAAACTTCAGAGTGTTTTCTATCCAAATCTACAATGCATATCTTATCTTCTGGGGATGAGTATCAGGCAGTTGAATTTGGGCATGCTTTTCATCCAAAATTCCAAATGCTGCCCCCTAACCTAGAGAAGTGAAAAGGTAAGGAGAAAGAGAACAGAGAATGAGGGGCTCAATTAGAAAAGTTAGGAATGTTACTATGAACAGGCTAAACCTGGCACAGACATTAGATATGCTATCTCGTTGTACTGAGCAGTGGTTAGATAAAACCCCTATTTCCATAAAGCCTATCACAATGTGCTGTATTAAAGTGTGGTGTTTTAATGAATGAGAATTCATTAACCTTTGAGAAATCTATCCATGCCAGTTCTAATGGGCGACTTGTTCAATTTCTCCTCTAAGATGGAAAATCACATTGCAGTAAAATGACTGGATGGATGGATAGGGGATGTTATTAACAATCCTTCCTCCCCCACAAGCTTGCTATGTGAAATTTCCTGCCCTGGTTAAAACATGACCATTCCTTACACGAGGTTACACAACGCAGGAGCTATTTTTGGCTGTAGGTCAAGGTTCAACATGAAAAAGAGCAATCTGGGAGTCTAGAGTCTGGATGTGTTTAAGATGAATTATAGTTTCTTCCCCTAAAAGGAAGAGAGAACAGAAAAACCCTGTATTCTGGCCTCTGTTTCTTTAGTCTCTGGCTGATTCATCTCCTAGTCTGTCTGTATGTGATTAAAGCCAAAGCCTGTGTTGTTAAAGTTGACATTCATCTGTGAATGAATCTAAAGGTGAGCCTAGTTTCATGTTGAGTTGTTCACCTCTCCTCTCCTCTGCTGCCCCTGTTAAGAAGGGATTGATGAGGTTAATGCCAGTAAGTGAACAGTAAACATGCCTGTTTGGCTCTGGTAGCTTACCACTGTAATTACGTAAATATCCACATGCATACCGCATCGCCTTCAAAGGCGGCTGTGGAAAAACCACAACACCTTGGATCACTTTTGTTCCTTCCTCTAACACAACCCCATTTAACTTGTCATTTTATTCCAGTGGAGAGCTGTTGTGTTCCTATTGGAGAGAGTGCTTCTCATGCTGATGAGGAGTGGTCTGTCCTGTCGTCCAGTGCTCCTGGTTTGCTGTAGATGTATCTGTGTGTTGCTCAAGGAGAGGTGTTAACAGAAAGGTTAAGTTGAGTGGCACTTCCCTCTGTCACTCACTTAGCCCAGGGATATTCAACCGGAGTTCCGTGGGGGTACTGCGGGGCGTCCGCAAAGAAAATCTAATAAAAATACAAAATATATAAAAAACAATAACTTTTATTTTTTATTCGTTGTTTTTATGAATATCACTAGCAACAACAGAATAAACACATTTTTTTATTACATACCAGCGGTAAAAAAGAGGAGAATATACTGTATCTTTCCAATGATGTCAACTTCTCAACTCCTAATGTTGAGCAAATTACACTCATTGGAGCCAATTACATTCAGTATCTGACATAGGCTTTGAAAAAGCAGCTGTGAATATCCTACCAGTGCTTTTAGGCTGGGTTTCTGTACAGCACTTTGAGATATCAGCTGATGTACGAAGGGCTATATAAATAAATTTGATTTGATTTGATTTGATGCTGGCTGTTGGTAAGCTTTCTTGACTTGCACATTCATTTTTGCCAACACATGGCTAACCTTTGTTTTAACCAACTAAACCGGGGCTCTTAGAGAAAATGTTTTTGGAGTTACCATTCCAGATAATAGGCTGTTAGTTTCCATTTCCTCTTCCAATTATAATGTGGGGAGGCCAAAATAATGAATACCGATCTACCAAATCTATTCATTTGATGATATACCTGATGATATCATTCACCTGATCACAAGTTCATTTATTTTTGTTCGCTAATGTATGATGGGGTCCCTGGGTCTCCGGTTCGTCTTGGCAAGAAAAGTTTGAAGACCTCTGAACGTAACACTCAGTGGTAATGTCATGCTTTACTGGGCTTTACTTGTATACGTCAGAGAGAGTTGGATGTTTAGAAACCAGGGCTGCTGCTTGGCCTATCCCCAGGCTTCCTACACAACACATTATGTTCTCTCCATATTTCTGTTTTTTGCCGACTCACATTTGATTTTGAGCAAGCCTTTGCGTTCACCCCTTCCTCCCCCAAACTCTCAAATGTGAGGCTGTCAACACAAGTACCTCAAATAGCCTCTTAGCTATGGAAATATGCAGAGTACTGCTCATTTTCTCTGAATAAAAGTTGTGATTAATTATAAAACTGTTAGTTAGCAGACACAATAATGCTAGACACCAATGTTCTTTGGCCAACCCACATCTCTCTCCCATTGACTGTCCGTGATAGCTGTAGCACCACGGAACCAGCATCCCCTCTCCTTTCACCCTCTCGTTTGCTTTTACTCTCATCCGGAGCCCTTTGCTTCATTAGGATATTTATTTCCATAATTGGAGCACATAAACTGTGGAACGCAGTTTAATAGATTTGAGAATGGGCCCCTCCATCTTGACATTTAGTTTTAACTGCATGACTACTACAAACACCAGATGGCAGTTATGAGGATGTTCACTGTTCACCTTTATAGCTCTCTATTATCTAAGGGCACTTAGAGCCATCAGACGCCCGCAAGAACAGACTGGACTGTGCTACCTCTGCTCATGTGTGTGTGTGCTCATGTACGAATAGGTTTTTGTTTGTGAGCCTGAGAATTGCCATGGCCCTGTTGCCAGTTGATGTTTAAAAGCCCTGATTGCTACTTCATGGGAAGTGACATTTCCCCGGCTGTATATGTTGAAGCTTTTATTTATTTAACCAGGAAAAGACCTGGAAAAGACCCTTGAGGTTAGAAACCTCTTGTTTCCAGTAAGCATAGTAATCTGATCCTTTTACTCTCAGTCCCCAACGCACTAGACGACCAGTTCTTATAGCCTTCAGCCGTACCCTTATCCTACTCCTCCTCTGTTCCTCTGGTGATGTAGAGGTTAACCCAGGCCCTGTAGCCCCCAGTTCCACTCCTATTCCCCAGGCGCTATCATTTGTTGACTTCTGTAACCGAAAAAGCCTTGGTTTCATGCATGTTAACATCAAAAGCCTCCTCCCTAAGTTTGTTTTATTCACTGCTTTAGCACACTCCGCCAACCCTGATGTCCTTGCCGTGTCTGAATCCTGGCTTACATTTACATTTAAGTCATTTAGCAGACGCTCTTATCCAGAGCGACTTACAAATTGGTGCATTCACCTTATGACATCCAGTGGGACAGTCACTTAACAATAGTGCATCTAAAACTTAGGGGGGTGGGGTGAGAGGGATTACTTAACCTATCCTAGGTATTCCTTAAAGAGGTGGGGTTTCAGGTGTCTCCGGAAGGTGGTGATTGACTCCGCTGTCCTGGCGTCGTGAGGGAGTTTGTTCCACCATTGGGGGGCCAGGGCAGCGAACAGTTTTGACTGGGCTGAGCGGGAGCTGTACTTCCTCAGTGGTAGGGAGGCGAGCAGGCCAGAGGTGGATGAACGCAGTGCCCTTGTTTGGGTGTAGGGCCTGATCAGAGCCTGGAGGTACTGAGGTGCCGTTCCCCTCACAGCTCCGTAGGCAAGCACCATGGTCTTGTAGCGGATGCGACTGGAAGCCAGTGGAGAGAACGGAGGAGCGGGGTGACGTGAGAGAACTTGGGAAGGTTGAACACCAGACGGGCTGCGGCGTTCTGGATGAGTTGAAGGGGTTTAATGGCACAGGCAGGGAGCCCAGCCAACAGCGAGTTGCAGTAATCCAGACGGGAGATGACAAGTGCCTGGATTAGGACCTGCGCCGCTTCCTGTGTGAGGCAGGGTCGTACTCTGCGGATGTTGTAGAGCATGAACCTGCAGGAACGGGCCACCGCCTTGATGTTAGTTGAGAACGACAGGGTGTTGTCCAGGATCACGCCAAGGTTCTTGGCGCTCTGGGAGGAGGACACAATGGAGTTGTCGACCGTGATGGCGAGATCATGGAACGGGCAGTCCTTCCCCGGGAGGAAGAGCAGCTCCGTCTTGCCGAGGTTCAGCTTGAGGTGGTGATCCGTCATCCACACTGATATGTCTGCCAGACATGCAGAGATGCGATTCGCCACCTGGTCATCAGAAGGGGGAAAGGAGAAGATTAATTGTGTGTCGTCTGCATAGCAATGATAAGAGAGACCATGTGAGGTTATGACAGAGCCAAGTGACTTGGTGTATAGCGAGAATAGGAGAGGGCCAAGAACAGAGCCCTGGGGGACACCAGTGGTGAGACGCGTGGTGAGGAGACAGATTCTCGCCACGCCACCTGGTAGGAGCGACCTGTCAGGTAGGACGCAATCCAAGCGTGGGCCGCGCCGGAGATGCCCAACTCGGAGAGGGTGGAGAGGAGGATCTGATGGTTCACAGTATCGAAGGCAGCCGATAGATCTAGAAGGATGAGAGCAGAGGAGAGAGAGTTAGCTTTAGCAGTGCGGAGCGCCTCCGTGATACAGAGGAGAGCAGTCTCAGTTGAATGACTAGTCTTGAAACCTGACTGATTTGGATCAAGAAGGTCATTCAGAGAGAGATAGCGGGAGAGCTGGCCAAGGACGGCGCGTTCAAGAGTTTTGGAGAGAAAAGAAAGAAGGGATACTGGTCTGTAATTGTTGACATCGGAGGGATCGAGTGTAGGTTTTTTCAGAAGGGGTGCAACTCTCGCTCTCTTGAAGACGGAAGGGACGTAGCCAACGGTCAGGGATGAGTTGATGAGCGAGGTGAGGTAAGGGAGAAGGTCTCCGGAAATGGTCTGGAGAAGAGAGGAGGGGATAGGGTCAAGCGGGCAGGTTGTTGGGCGGCCGGCCGTCACAAGACGCGAGATTTCATCTGGAGAGAGGGGGAGAAAGAGGTCAGAGCACAGGGTAGGGCAGTGTGAGCAGAACCAGCGGTGTCGTTTGACTTAGCAAACGAGGATCGGATGTCGTCGACCTTCTTTTCAAAATGGTTGACGAAGTCATCTGCAGAGAGGGAGGAGGGGGGGGGGGGCGGAGGATTCAGGAGGGAGGAGAAGGTGGCAAAGAGCTTCCTAGGGTTAGAGGCAGATGCTTGGAATTTAGCGTGGTAGAAAGTGGCTTTAGCAGCAGAGACAGAGGAGGAAAATGTAGAGAGGAGGGAGTGAAAGGATGCCAGGTCCGCAGGAGGCGACCTCCATTTCCGCTCGGCTGCCCGGAGCCCTGTTCTGTGAGCTCGCAATGAGTCATCGAGCCACGGAGCGGGAGGGGGAGGACCGAGCCGGCCTGGAGGATAGGGGACATAGAGAGTCAAGGGATGCAGAGAGGGAGGAGAGGAGGGTTGAGGAGGCAGAATCAGGAGATAGGTGGGAGAAGGTTTGAGCGGAGGGAAGAGATGATAGGATGGAAGAGGAGAGAGTAGCGGGGGAGAGAGAGCGAAGGTTGGGACGGCGCGATACCATCCGAGTAGGGGCAGTGTGGGAGGTGTTGGATGAGAGCGAGAGGGAAAAGGATACAAGGCAGTGGTCGGAGACTTGGAGGGGAGTTGCAGTGAGGTTAGTGGAAGAACAGCATCTAGTAAAGATGAGGTCGATATTGCCTGCCTTGTGAGTAGGGGGAAGGTGAGAGGGTGAGGTCAAAGAGGAGAGGAGTGGAAAGAAGGAGGCAGAGAGGAAAGAGTCAAAGGTAGACGTGGGGAGGTTAAAGTCGCCCAGAACTGTGAGAGGTGAGCCGTCCTCAGGAAAGGAGCTTATCAAGGCATCAAGCTCATTGATGAACTCTCCGAGGGAACCTGGAGGGCGATAAATGATAAGGATGTTAAGCTTGAAAGGGCTAGTAACTGTGACAGCATGGAATTCAAAGGAGGGCGATAGACAGATGGGTAAGGGGAGAAAGAGAGAATGACCACTTGGGAGAGATGAGGATCCCGGTGCCACCACCCGCTGACCAGATGCTCTCGGGGTGTGCGAGAACACGTGGGCGGACGAAGAAGAGCAGTAGGAGTAGCAGTGTTGTCTGTGGTGATCCATGTTTCCGTCAGTGCCAAGAAGTCTGGAGGGAGGCATAGGCTGAGATGAACTCTGCCTTGTTGACCGCAGATTGGCAGTTCCAGAGGCTACCGGAGACCTGGAACTCCACGTGGGTCGTGCGCTGGGACCACCAGAGTAGGGTGGCCTGCCAAAGGAGCGTTTGTATGGTCTGTGCAGAGAGGAGAGAACAGGGATAAACAGACACATAGTTGACAGGCTACAGAAGAGGCTACGCTAATGCAAAGGAGATTGGAATGACAAGTGGACTACACGTCTCGAATGTTCAGAAAGTTAAGCTACGTAGCAAGAATCTTATTGACTAAAATGATTAAAATGATACAGTACTGCTGAAGTAGGCCAGCTGGCAGTGGGTGCGTTGTTGACACTACACTAATCAAGTCATTCCGTTGAGTGTAATAGTTTCTGCAGTGTTGCTATTCGGGGGCTAGCAGGCTAGCTAGCAGTGTTGTTTACGTTACGTTGCGTTAAAAGAACGACAATAGATGGCTAGCGAACCTAGAAAATCGCTCTAGACTACACAATTATCTTTGATACAAAGATGGCTATGTAGCTAGCTAAGTAGCTAGCTACGATCAAACAAATCAAACCGTTGTACTGTAATGAAATGAAGTGAAAATGTGATACAACCTGTGAATGCGACCGGGTAGTTGAGTTCTATACAGAAGACGTTGGCTAGCGTTGGCTAGCTGTTGGCTAATAGCAGAGTCACCTACGTTAAGGACGACAAATAGCTGGC
Organism: Oncorhynchus gorbuscha; assembly: GCF_021184085.1. Lineage (NCBI taxonomy): Eukaryota > Metazoa > Chordata > Actinopteri > Salmoniformes > Salmonidae > Oncorhynchus > Oncorhynchus gorbuscha. The sequence continues at coordinate 26,927,217 of NC_060184.1, read as the reverse complement.
TAGCTAACCTCGGTAAATTAAGATAATCACTCTAAGACTACACACTCTAAACCTAAACAACACAATTATCTTGGATACGATGATACGATGATACGAAGACAGCAAAGACAGCTATGTAGGTAGCTAACACTAAACTAATCAAGTCGTTCAGTTGAGTGTAAAAGTTTCTCAGTGCAGCTAATCAGTGGACGTTAGCTAGCTGGCTAGTGAAGACTACGTTAGGACGGCGAAATACGATAATTACGCAATTATCTTTGATACAAAGACGGCTATGTAGCTAGCTGAGAAGAAATTGCTAAGATAAGACAAATCAAACCGTTGTGATATAATGAAATATAATGAAAAAGTTATACTACCCGTTGGAGCGACGTGCAGATGCGACCACTCGCTCCAACCGGAACCGGATGCCTTAGGAAGGCCACCAAAAATTCTGAGATTTCCATCCCCAACTACAACATTTTCCACCAAGATAGAACTGCCAAAGTTGGTGGAGTTGCAATCTACTGCAGAGATAGCCTGCAGAGTTCTGTCATTTCTCTGTATACATCAATGATGTCGCTCTTGCTGTTGGTGATTCTCTGATCCACCTCTACGCAGACGACACCATTCTGTATACTTCTGGCCCTTCTTTGGACACTGTGTTAACTAGCCTCCAGACGAGCTTCAATACCATACAACACTCCTTCCGTGGCCTCCAACTGCTCTTAAATGCAAGTAAAACTAAATGAATGCTCTTCAACCAATCGCTGCCTGCACCTGCCCGTTCGTCTACCATCACTACTCTGGACGGTTCTGACTTAAAATATTTGGACAACTACAAATACCTAGGTGTCTGGTTAAACTATAAACTCTGCTTCCAGAATCACATTAAGCATCTCCAATCCAAAATTAAATCTAGAATCTGCTATCTATTTCGCAACAAAGTGTCCATGCTGCCAAACATACCCTCGTAAAACTGACTATCCTACCGATCCTTGACTTTGGCGATGTCATTTACAAAATAGCCTTCAACACTCAATTCTCAGCAAACTGGATGTAGTCTATCACAATGCAGTTGTTTTTGTCACCAAAGCCCCAAATACAGTTGAAGTCCGAAGTTTACATACACCGTAGCCAATTTATACTCAGTTTTTCACAATTCCTGACATTTAATCCTAGTAAATATTAATTGTCTTAGGTCAGTTAGGATCACCACTTCATTTTAAGAATGTGAAATGTCAGAATAATAGTAGAGATAATTATTTTTTCCAGCTTTTATTCCTTTCATCACATTCCCAGTGGGTCAGAAGTTTACATACACTCAATTAGTATTTGGTAGCATTGCCTTTCAATTGTTTAACTTGGGTCAAACGTTTCAGGTAGCCTTCCACAAGCTTCCCACAATAAGTTAGGTTAATTTTGGCCCATTCCTCCTGACAGAGCTGGTGTGACTGAGTCACGTTTTGTAAGCCTCCTTGCTCGCACATGCTTTTTCAGTTCTGCCCACAAATGTTCTATGGGATTGAGTTCAGGCCTTTGGGATGGCAACTCCAATACCTTGAAGTTGTTGTCCTTAAGCCATTTTGCCACAACTTTGGATTTATGCTTGGGGTCATTGTCCATTTGGAAGACCCATTTGCGACCAAGCTTTAACTTCCTGACTGATGTCTTGAGATGTTGCTTCAATACATCCATATTATTTTCCCCTCTTCATGATGCCATATATTTTTCCTTCAACATGATGCTGCCACCCCCGTGCTGCGCAGTTGGCTTGGTGTTCTTCGGCTTGCAAGTGGTCATTATGGCCAAACAGTTCTATTTTTGTTTCATCAGACCAGAGGACATTTTCCCAAAAGTGCGCTCTTTGTCTCCATGTGCAGTTGCAAACCGTAGTCTGGATTTTTTATGGAGGTTTTGGAGCAGTGGCTTCTTCCTTGCTGTGTGGCTTTTCAGGTTATGTCGATGTAGGACTTGTTTTTGTACCTGTTTCCTCTAGCATCTTCACAAGTTCCTTTGCTGTTGTTCTGGGATTGATTCGCACTTTTTGCAACAAAGTATGTTCATCTCTAGGATGAGCGATATGACGACTGCGTGGTCCCATGGTGTTTACACTTGCGTACTATTGTTTGTACAGATGAACGTGGTACCTTCAGGCATTTGAAAATTGCTCCCAATGATGAACCAGACTTGTGGAGGTCTACAATTTTTCTCTGAGGTCTTGGCTAATTTCTTTTGATTTTCCCATGATGTCAAGCAAAGAGTTTGCACTGAGTTTGAAGGTAGGCCTTGAAATACATCCACAGGTACACCTCCAATGAACTCAAATGATGTCAATTAGCCTATCAGAAGCTTCTTAAGCCATGACATATTTTTCTGGAATTTTCAAAGCTGTTTAAAGGCACAGTCAATTTAGTGTACGGAAACTTCTGACCCACTGGGTTGTGATACAGTGAAATAATCTGTCTGTAAGCAATTGTTGGAAAATTCCTTGTGTCATGCACAAAGTAGATGTCCTAACCAACTTGCCTAAACTATAGTTTGTCAACAAGAAATGTGTGGAGTGACTGAAAAATGAGTTTTTAATGACTCCAACCTAAGTGTATGTAAACTTCAGACTTCAACTGTACTACCCACCACTGTGACCTGTATGCTCTCGTTGGCTGGCCTTCGCTTCATATTTGTCGCCAAACCCACTGGCTCCAGGTCATCTATAAGTATTTTCTAGGTAATGCCTTATCTCAGCTCTCCGGTCACCATAGCAGCATCCACCCGTAGCACGCGCTACAGCAGGTATATTTCACAGGTCATCCCCAAAGCCAACTCCTCCTTTGGCCGCCTTTCCTTCCAGTTCTCTGCTGCCAATGACTGTAACGAATTGCAAGACTCACTGAAGCTGAAGTCTTATATCTCCCTCACTAACTTTAAGAATCAGCTTTTCAGAGCAGCTTACTGATCGTTGCACCTGTACACAGCCCATCTGTAAATAGCCCACCCATCTACCTCATCCCCATATTGTTTTTTATTTATTTTTGCTCCTTTGCACCCCAGTATCTCTACTTGCACATTCATCTTTGGCACATCTATCACTCCAGTGTTTAATTGCTAAATAGTACTTTTTTTGCCACTATGGCCAATTTTTTGCCTTACCTCCCTTATGTTACTACATTTGCACACACTGTATATAGATTTTCTAATGTTATTGACTGTATGTTTGTTTATCCCATGTGTAACTCTGTGTTGTTTATGTCGCACTGCTTTTCTTTATCTTGGCCAGGTCACAGTTGCAAATGAGAACTTGTTCTCAACTAGCCTACCTGGTTAAATGTAGGTGAAATATGATTATTTCTCTCAAACACTGTGTGCAGTATGTTGACAGCCAGTGTTGTGTCCCCGTGTTTAGCGTGTTGCTATAACCACTGCTACGGTACGGTCTCCTCACCTTGTTCCCAGGAGGGTTACTTTCCCTTTCAATCTCATGCCAAATATCATCATAACCCACAAAGTCCCTCCTCAGCTGATCCAGCATGGGAGTCAAGCCACTAAAGGCTTTGTGGTCTGTAACTAAACCACCATAAAGGTTGTGGACAGTAAGACCCAATTGAATGGATACACCATGGCTTCCCTTTTTCTTGGAAGGATTGTGTTGGTCACATCGTCATGGTTGTGAGCAGCAGTCCTCGACGATGACAGTTCTGCATCACAGCATACACATTACACTGTTAAGTCATCGTCAACTCCTATTCACCCATATGTTATGTCAAGACCATGTGACCTTTTCCTGGTCAAATCAGATTTTCAAAAACACTCATGGTCCTAGTTATGCAATATCTCTTCTGTGTTGATGTAAGATGGAAGAGACAACAGACGACTCCATGCATCCTGGGCTCTGAGACTCATCTGAAGAGTGAGATACTGAGATGGTACCTTAAACAGATGTTAGTGGTGGCCAAGCACAAGTCTTTCCCCTCCAGGGAATAAGCTGCTTGCTCTCTTTCAGAATACATTTTCTTTGTGTATTTCTCTCGGTCCGTTGCCTAGAAGGAGCTGGGGCAAGTCTTTGGGAACACAATGCTACCCTCTTTCTCATGTCAGATCTCCTCACTGTCTCCCCAAAGAGAAACTCAAGGAGTTCTTAATCTTCTCACCCTCTTCTCCTGCAACAGGTTGGTCAAATTAAGATCCTACATCTGTAGCATACTTTATGCATATTTATTCAATCACTAGCCAGATTGAGTGTGCTCTAATCCTCATCTGCAATGTACAGTCAGTCTGGCCCAGCTAAAGCCTCAGGTCACTTGGAAGGTCAGTTAAGATGAATTAGCCATGTCCTAGTCATTCCTGTCTGTCCTCTGTAGTGGAATGTTGCACCCAGTCAATCTCTCCTGGTTGGGGATGCTGTGTGAGTGTTCTGGAACGCTGTGTCTGGAATCTCCAGTGAAAACAATGTAGGAACAGAACACAAGCTGTTTCTCGTTAACATTCTGAGTGCAGAGAGAGCACAACACAGGACAGCTCAGAGTCGGAACGGTGAAATACTGGAAGCTGCTCTGCATTCCCAGCGTACCTCCGCTGTGTGCATTATTTTAGCCCAGAAATTCTCCTATTGCCTTTGGCTTGTGTCAATGTTGTCGAAGGGTAATGAGTTTCAGTGGACTCGTCTTTTTCATCCTGCGTAATATTTTCTAGGTCATCTTTGTTTATGTTGAGTATTATTGTTCGTTGTGCTACTTTGTGCTAGATTTATTGAAATATGCTGACGTTGCATAACCCCGTGGCAACAGTTAGCAAAATGGCACCTCATGCTTTGCTCTTAACACACTTCACTGTGTGTAGCAGTAGGTCTCGTTTGAGCATGTTCTGTCACCCATTCACATCACCTGATTTAAACATATAATCCCACACGAGCACCACCACTTTCCAACTCATCAGCTCTGAAACACAAAGCACTGTGCAAGATGAGTTACATGTCCTCCTCTCCTCTGCTCCTGCTGTCATCCACAGACTACATTTGGATGGTTCTACGTCAGAACATTAGATGACAGTTGATACCTTCGGACAGATCATTGCTTTGGAAAAGTAGTTGGATCCCCTGTCTCGCTAACGAGTCAACTCTGAGTCATTCTCAAAGTGATATATATATAGCACCTTGTGTGTGTGTGTGTGTGTGTGTGTGTGTGTGTGTGTGTGTGTGTGTGTGTGTGTGTGTGTGTGTGTGTGTGTGTGTGTGTGTGTGTGTGTGTGTGTGTGTGTGTGTGTGTGTGTGTGTGTGTGTGTGTGTGTGTGTGTGTGTGTGTGTGTGTGTGTGTGTGTGTGTGTATATCTTTCTCGTTCTGCGGTCAGAATGTGTTGGATTCTGTGGCGTTTCTAGAAGTTGTATCAGTCGTATTCATCCCTTTTCTCCTCTCTTAAAGTAATATGATACATCACACTACGGTAGAGAATATCTAATGCATTCGACCTGGATGTCTCAGTATTGCAGGGACCTTGCTTTGAAATATGGTAACAGTCAGTCAAAGTGAAACTCAATATGCCTCAGGCTGCTGCCAGCCTTCACTATCACTGGAGGAGAAAATGAAATCTATTTTATAAAGCCCTTTTTACATCAGCAGAGTGCTTATATTAAATACCCAGTCTAAAACCCCAAAGAGCAAGGAATGCAGATGTAGAAGCACGGTGGCTGGGAAAAACTCCATAGAAAGGCAGGAACCTAGGAAGAAACCTAGAGATGAACCAAAATGTGTGATGTTGAACTACAGTAATGCTTCTGCAAGATCATTGTAATTTCCTTAATGTATTTTGTATTGCTTTGGATAAGAGCATCTGTGATGCATCCTGACCTAGCTACGCCTCTGGAAGCAGCTCCAGACAAGTAATGGGCCTCAACAAGAAGTACCATCACTTACTCACTCCCATCCTGTCCTTCCTGGTCATCCCCTCTAACAGCAGCTGTATGCTTGCACATCCTCCCTGCCCCTCCAGTCTAACACCGTCTTTCCTAATCACTTTTCTGACATTATTTGTCTTTGAGCCTCCGCAGTGTTTGATACGTTTGTTATGGACACACTCTCACTAACCATTAGGCTGATAAGTGTCCTGAAAGCCTTCTGTACTTAGCCCCACACACACACACCCCACACACACACACACACCCCACACACACACACACCCCACACACACACACTCATGACCCATCTGAGTGATGTCAGAGAAGTTATACTTTCCTTATCACAACTATCTAATCCCAACTATCTTTGTACACACACACACACACACACACACACACACACACACACACACACACACACACACACACACACACACACACACACACACACACACACACACACACACACACACACACACACACACACACACACACACACACACACACACACACACACAAACACCCCCAAACATACCCGTCCAGATAACATCAGGGCCTCAGCCTCTCTAATTCTCATCATTCTGAAGCTATTTTTATCAATCTCTCCTCCTGAGCATCATGCGTTATTCCACCAGTAATGTGCCTGAGCCATTTGCTTAACTAGGAGGAATGTACCCACCAGCTCTTTGGTAATGCATGGATCGGTAGGCAGGTGGAGAGAGAAGGAGTATTTTTAGAAAGCTACAGTATGTTCCCTCCATTCCAGCTCCAACGAAACCCTCCCTCTCTTTTCCTCTACTCCTCACCTCGCTGTCCATATTTGCGAAAGAATGTGATCTATTCTCGAATTACACTCACAATGCCTTCTCTGCAGAACACTCTAAAGTAGAGCAGGCCAGGTATTTTAATGCCATTAGGCCTATGTAAGCTAAAGCCTTAGTGATGGAACATAAACCTGACCCAGAGGGTGATGTTACTGATTGGTGGATCAGGTTTCATGTGTGACAGGTTCCATGCTAAGCCAGCTCAGATCCACACACAGCCCTGCTGGTGCTGCTTTCCATCCTACTGCTGAAACACTTTCCTCCTCTGTGTGGTGTGGGTCTGAGGCTCTAGAGTCTTGGAGATGGCTACATCACCTGAGTTGGAATATTGTTGTACAGAGAGGGAACCCAGTCAATTTTTGTTCATGAGTTGGACGCAACATTATGTCTGCTTTAGCCTTAACTCGGGCTAGAAGTTGCTTCTAGGTACAGATCTAGGAGCAGTTTGCCCCAATCTTGAGCTTAGACCATTCGGGTAGAGGAATGCAAACATGACGGTGTCTTATCGGTGTCTAGGGGGCAACGTAATCCTACTGCTCTGGCTTATTGAAAGGCAGAAGAACATGCGACCGAAGTGAAACGTTGAAGCAGCAACATTTGCTGCTGTATTCATTCCCACTACTCTGACAACGCAGAGGGAAACTGTTAAAGTGCTGATCCAAGGCACCTACAGTGAGCCAGGTCCTCCTCCACCAGACCTCTCTATTTTACACCCCCTCACCTGTCGAAGAGGAGGAGTACAGCAAACTGAACTGAGCTGTCACCACTCATTTCCAGCCCCCCAATCAGGACAGACACATACCGGTCCCAGCTGTCAGCTCCCAGGACCCTTACTAGGCATCGGGAGCCTGCTACACGCCACCGATCTCACACACTGACAGGAAACAAACTCTGAGACACATTTACTAGTTTGGAAAGTGACTGCCTGTGTCTACAGACCAGCTCCACCAAGGAAGTCATATTTTCATCTGTCACCGGCTCTGACATAACGAGCTGCTAATGCGCTCTCTTTGTCAGACGTGCTGATAGACGACTATTGTATCTGAGTGACTCAGAGTGTTGTGAATAGATGTTATGATGGGAGTGAGATGTGGCATCTTGGAACGAGGCTATTCTGTCAGACTAGTTTTAATAGACCTCTTCTAAACAATGTTACGTGGTCACATTGTTTATTCGAGGGAGCACAGCCGAATCTAGAAATCTTCCTTGGCTCAGGAATGTATTAACTGACGAACAAAAGAGCCATTGAATTGATTGTACTGTACATGAACACGCTCTCTGTAACCTGCCCAGGCAGTCTCACTATTGCTGATCCTTCTAAGGAGGATGTAAATCAAATCATTTCATTTGTCACATACACATGGTTAGCAGATGTGTTAATGCGAGTGTAGCGAAATGCTTGTGCTTCTAGTTCCGACAATGCAGTAATAACCAACGAGTAATCTAACCTAACTATTCCACAACTACTACCTTATACACACAAGTGTAAAGTGATAAAGTATGTACATAAAGATATATGAATGAGTGACGGTACAAAACGGCATAGGCAAGATGCAGTAGATGGGATAGAGTACAGTATATACATATTTTTTTTTATTTTTTTATTTCACCTTTATTTAACCAGGTAGGCTAGTTGAGAACAGGTTCTCATTTGCAACTGCGACCTGGCCAAGATAAAGCATAGCAGTGTGAACAGACAACACAGAGTTACACATGGAGTAAACAATTAACGGGTCAATAACACAGTAGAGAAAAAAGGGGAGTCTATATACAATGTGTGCAAAAGGCATGAGGAGGTAGGCGAATAATTACAATATTGCAGATTAACACTGGAGTGATAAATGATCAGATGATCATGTACAGGTAGAGATATTGGTGTGCAAAAGAGCAGAAAAGTAAATAAATAAAAACTGTGGGGATGAGGTAGGTGAAAATGGGTGGGCTATTTACCAATAGATTATGTACAGCTGCAGCGATCTGTTAGCTGCTCAGATAGCTGATGTTTGATGTTGGTGAGGGAGATAAAAGTCTCCAACTTCAGCAATTTTTGCAATTCGTTCCAGTCACAGGCAGCAGAGTACTGGAACGAAAGGCGGCCGAATGAGGTGTTGGCTTTAGGGATGATCAATGAGATACACCTGCTGGAACGCGTGCTACGGATGGGTGTTGCCATCGTGACCAGTGAGCTGAGATAAGGCGGAACTTTGCCTAGCATGGCCTTGTAGATGACCTGTAGCCAGTGGGTCTGGCGACGAATATGTAGCGAGGGCCAGCCGACTAGAGAATACAAGTCGCAGTGGTGGGTAGTATAAGGTGCTTTAGTGACAAAACGGATGGCACTGTGATAAACTGCATCCAGTTTGCTGAGAAGAGTGTTGGAAGCAATTTTGTAGATGACATCGCCGAAGTCGAGGATCGGTAGGATAGTCAGTTTTACTAGGGTAAGCTTGGCAGCATGAGTGAAGGAGGCTTTGTTGCGGAATAGAAAGCCGACTCTTGATTTGATTTTCAATTGGAGATGTTTGATATGGGTCTGGAAGGAGAGTTTGCAGTCTAGCCAGACACCTAGGTACTTATAGGTGTCCACATATTCAAAGTCGGAACCATCCAGTGTGGTGATGCTAGTCGGGCAAGCGGGTGCAGGCAGCGATCGGTTGAAAAGCATGCATTTGGTTTTACTAGCGTTTAAGAGCAGTTGGAGGCCACGGAAGGAGTGTTGTATGGCATTGAAGCTCGATTGGAGGTTAGATAGCACAGTGTCCAATGACGGGCCGAAAGTGTATAGAATGGTGTCGTCTGCGTAGAGGTGGATCAGGGAATCGCCCGCAGCAAGAGCAACATCATTGATATACACAGAGAAAAGAGTCGGCCCGAGAATTGAACCCTGTGGCACCCCCATAGAGACTGCCAGAGGACCGGACAACATGCCCTCCGATTTGACACACTGAACTCTGTCTGCAAAGTAATTGGTGAACCAGGCAAGGCAGTCATCCGAAAAACCGAGGCTACTGAGTCTGCCGATAAGAATATGGTGATTGACAGAGTCGAAAGCCTTGGCAAGGTCGATGAAGACGGCTGCACAGTACTGTCTTTTATCGATGGCGGTTATGATGATACCTTGAGTACGATGAGATAAGTAATGTAGGGTATATAAACATTATATTAAGTAGCTTTGTTTAAAGTGGCTAGTGATACATGTATTACATAAAGATGGCAAGATGCAGTAGATGGAATAGAGTACAGTATATACATATACATATGAGATGAGTAATGTAGGGTATGTAAAAATTATATTAAGTAGCTTTGTTTAAAGTGGCTAGTGATATATTTTTCCATCAATTTCCATCAATTCCCATTATTGAAGTGGCTCGAGTTGAGTCAGTATGTTGGCAGCAGCCACTCAATGTTAGTGATGGCTGTTTAACAGTCTGATGGCCTTGAGATAGAAGCTGTTTTTCAGTCTCTCTGTCCCTGCTTTGATGCACCTGTACTGACCTCGCCTTCTGGATGATAGCGAGGTGAACAGGCAGTGGCTCGGGTGGTTGTTGTCCTTGATGATCTTTATGGCCTTCCTGTGACATCGGGTGGTGTAGGTGTCCTGGAGGGCAGGTAGTTTGCCCCCGGTGATGTGTTTGTGCAGACCTCACTACCCTCTGGAGAGTCCTGCGGTTGTGGGCGGAGCAGTTGCCGTACCAGGCGGTGATACAGCCCGACAGGATGCTCTCAATTGTGCATCTGTAGAAGTTTGTGAGTGCTTTTGGTGACAAGCCGAATTTCTTCAGCCTCCTGAGGTTGAAGAGGCGCTGCTGCGCCTTCTTCACAACGCTGTCTGTGTGGGTGGACCAATTCAGTTTGTCCGTGATATGTACGCAGAGGAACTTAAAACTTACTACCCTCTCCACTGAGGGTGCTCTGTCTGCTGTTTCCTGAAGTCCACAATCATCTACTTTGTTTTGTTGACGTTGAGGTTATTTTCCTGACACCACACTCCGAGGGCCCTCACCTCCTCCCTGTAGGCCGTCTCGTCATTGTTGGTAATCAAGCATACCACTGTAGTGTCCCACAAACTTGATGATTGAGTTGGAGGCGTGCATGGCCACGCAGTCGTGGGTGAACAGGGAGTACAGGAGAGGGCTCAGAACGCACCCTTGTGGGGCCCCAGTGTTGAGGATCAGCGGGGTAGAGATGTTGTTACCTACCCTCACCACCTGGGGGTGGCCCATCAGGAAGTCCAGTACCCAGTTGCACAGGGCGGGGTCGAGACCCAGGGTCTCGCGCTTGATGACGAGTTTGGAGGGTACTATGGTGTTAAATGCTGAGCTGTAGTCGATGAACAGCATTCTCTCATAGGTATTCCTCTTGTCCAGATGGGTTAGGGCAGTGTGCAGTGTGGTTGCGATTGCGTCGTCTGTGGACCTATTGGGGTGGTAAGCAAATTGGAGTGGGTCTAGGGTGTCAGGTAGGGTGGAGGTGATATGGTCCTTGACTAGTCTCTCAAAGCACTTCATGATGACAGAAGTGAGTGCTACGGGGTGGTAGTCGTTTAGCTCATTCACCTTAGCTTTCTTGGGAACAGGAACAATGGTGGCCCTCTTGAAGCATGTGGGAACAGCAGACTGGGATAAGGATTGATTGAATATGTCCGTAAACACACCAGCCAGCTGATCTGCGCATGCTCTGAGGACGCGGCTGGGGGTGCCGTCTGGGTCTGCAGCCTTGCGAGGGTTAACACGTTTAAATGTTTTACTCACGTCGACTGCAATGAAGGGGAGCCTGCAGGTTTTGGTAGCGGACCGTGTCAGTGGCACTGTATTGTCCTCAAAGCGAGCAAAAAAGTTATTTAGTCTGTCTGGGAGCAAGACATCCTGGTCCGCGACAGGGCTGGTTTTCTTTTTGTAATCCGTGATTGACTGTAGACCCTGCCACATTCCTCTTGTGTCTGAGCCGTTAAATTGCGACTCTGCTTTGTCTCTATACTGACACGTAGCTTGTTCGATTGCCTTGCGGAGGGAATAGTTACACTGTTTGTATTCGGTCATGTTTCCGGTCGCCTTGCCCTGATTAAAAGCAGTGGTTCACGCTTTCAGTTTTGTGCGAATGCTGCCGTCAATCCACGGTTTCTGGTTTGGGAATGTTTTACTCGTTGCTGTGGGTATAGCGTCGCAGATGCACTTTCTAATGAACTCGCTCACCGAATCAGCGTATTCGTCAATGTTGTTGTTGGACGCAATGCGGAACATATCCCAATCCACGTGATCGAAGCAGTCTTGAAACGTGGAATCAGATTGGTCGGTCCAGCATTGAACAGACCTGAGCGTGGGAGCTTCTTGTTTTAATTTCTGTCTGTAGACTGGAAGCAACAAAATGAGGTCGTGGTCAGCTTTTCCGAATGGAGTGCGGGGGATGGCCTTATATGCGTCGTGGAAGTTAGAATAACAATGATCCAAGGTTTTACCAGCCCTGGTAGCACAATCGATATGCTGATAGAATTTAGGGAGTCTTATTTTCAGATTAGCCTTGTTAAAATCGGCAGCTACAATGAATGCAGCCTCAGGATATGTGGTTTCCAGTTTGCATAGAGTCAAATCAAATTTGTTCAGGGCCATCGATGTGTCTGCTTGGGAGGGAATATGTACGTCTGTGATTATAATTCTAATATAATAATATAATTGGTAGATAATGCGGTCGACATTTGATTGTGGCAGTAGTGAAATCCCTGTTCAAGTGTTTATTTTATTTGGTTGTTTTTTTTACCCATGCACTGCTAATCAATTTACAGCAAATATTTATTCAGATGGACAGTTAAGCACCAGATTATCTCTTTAAAAGTGCTCATCTTCACACTCATTACTGGCTGAATGAGGTGGCTCGTTTAGAGTCTGCTAGAACAGCATCTCCGCTCACCACCATGAGGGAGGGAGGGAGGGAGGGTGGGAGAGAGGGAGGGAGGGAGGGGAAATACTGTAGGCCATATGCTCTGCTCTGTCTTTAATGCTGTGTTTAAGACCTACTTGTTATTGTGAACAAACGTCTCATTTGGGGAAAGTACCAGTCGTGTGAGTTAACTGAGGTGGGAGATTTACTTTTCGGTTGAGTGTCTTAATTCACAGGATTGAGTGTTTGACACAATCATCTCTATTGCACACTTGTTCTGTGTATAACCTGGTCTGGCTATAACCTATGAATTCTATCCTAGGGTTATGAGGTGTGGTCATAGGGGACAGACATAGCTACAGTAACAGAGATGTTGTGTTAGCGATCAGGCTGTAGAGCCTAGTGGTTGTGGGAGATTTTCCCAGAACTGACTGTGGCCCCCTGGTCTGAGGAAATGAGGAAACGACTCCCTCTTCCTCTTTCTTTCTCCTCCTTCCTCTACCCTGTGTCCCTCTCTCCCCCAACTCTGCCTTCCGCTGTATCCAAATCGCTACACTTCTCCCCTCTCCCTTTCTACTCTCTGCCTTTCTGCTCTCTCTCCTTTCTCTATGCAGCCCAGGGCAGGTCTGGGAGATGATGCTCAGATAAGACACCTTTCATTAGCTCTTCTCCGCAGCAGGAAATGAATGCTAAGCGAGCGGATAGATTCCAAACACACACATACACACGTTTTTCCTCGCTCTCTCGCTCCCTCTCGCTCCTTCTCTCCTCTGGCCAGGCTTAATGAATGGCCGATTTATTTGGTCTGCAACAGAAAACATCATCTAGACTGCACCCAATAAAACAACACAGAGACATGCAGCATCCCCTGTGCATGATTAACAGGTTGTTACCTAGATCCTGTGGGGACTGGTGGAGGCTGTGATAAATATAGAGCCTCACCCCAGACACTGCTGATGGTCTCTTTCTCCCTCAGGGCTTATTGTATGTCTATCTGAATTATTCATGCTTCGGCATTTACCACCTGAAACCATACTATGCACAACTTCATGTGGTTTGTTTTTGTCTCTCTATATTGTCTTGGGTTCAGGAGATGTTTGAGGCTCTGTTCCTGTCCTACGATGAGCGGGTGACGTTCCAGCTGTTCAAGAGCTTCCGGCGTGTCCGTATCAACTTCAGCAACCCCAAATCAGCCGCAAGCGCCAGGATAGAGCTGCACGAAACGCCCTTCAGGGGCAAGAAGCTCAAACTCTACTTCGCTCAGGTCAGTATTTATACAGTACAACAGGCAGGACTGACTTTGATTTACCCTTATGATAGTTCTGTTGCCTATTGCTGGAAGGAAAGGACACCTTAAGACACTAGCTTTAGTTATGGTGTATAGTTCAGGGAAAAAAACTGTGTTTATGGAAAAGGTTTTGTCACCGTTGCAGTGTGACTAACTTTAAAAGCCTCTCCAGGGTGTGTGTGTGTGTGTTTGTGTGTGTGTGTGTGTTTGTGTGTGTGTGTGTGTGTGCCGTCCTCCTTGCAGCAGCGTGTGATTGCTCCACATTAGCCAATAGGCCTGTCTAATTCCTTTCCCAAAGGATATCAGGGTCACAAACACCCTGCTGAGCCAGAGAGAAAGAGAGATGAAGTCCATGAGTTATTCTCCTGTTAGAGAAGACCTATTACCTGCAGGACCAAATGTTCCGTTGTGTTGCCTGAAGGCTGGAGCACACTTCACAGCACTCTGGTGATCTACATGCACCCTTAACGCCGTTGGTAGAACGCGGATGTTGCCATTTTTCAGGGGTACAGTATTTTCGACCTATCCTCCGTTTCCCCTGAAAAATGGAAGTGGGGACTCCGCTCAGCCGTCTTTCTACACCTGTGCTACATTAGGTTCATCTGCATGTGATCTGCACTAATTTAGGCCTATCAGCTATTAGTCAAGATGACAGGCCTGGTGGCGATGATGAGGGCCAACCTCACTAGACTAGGTTTTTGTTCAAGCCTATTACTAAGAGACATCGGATTCAAACACATTCACTAATAATTGGTTTCTCTCTCTCTCTCTCCCTCCCTCAGGTCCAGAACCCAGTATCAGATGGTGATAACCTGCACCTGGCTCCTCCTCAGCCCTCTAAACAGTTCCTCATCTCCCCTCCCGGCTCACCGCCCATTGGCTGGCAGCAGATAGACGAGGCTACGACCGTCATCAACTATGACCTGCTCTATGCGGTGGCCAAGCTGGGCCCCGGTGAGTTATACCACTATATTGTGCATACTGTTTCTTACAGAGCGACCTCGCTCTGTCAGTTTTAATTTGTCAGTCTCAACTCTTCTCTCACAACTTTCAATTACTCTCCATGTTTCCTTTTCTCAATCATTTCTGTCTCTCATTCTCTGTCTGGTCTTTCTATTGTCCCATTCTCTGTCAGATCTTTCTAATCAAATCAAATGTATTTATATAGCCCTTCGTACATCAGCTGATATCTCAAAGTGCTGTACAGAAACCCAGCCTAAAACCCCAAACAGCAAGCAATGCAGGTGTTGAAGCACGTTGGCTAGGAAAAACTCCATAGAAAGGCCAAAACCTAGGAAGAAACCTATAGATGAACCATGCTATGAGGGGTGGCCAGTCCACTTCTGGCTGTGCTGGGTGGAGATTATATCAGAACATGGCCATGATGTTCAAATGTTCATAAATAATAGGTCTGGGACAGGTAGCACGTCCGGTGAACAGGTCAGGATTCCATAGCCGCAAGCAGAACAGTTGAAACTGGAGCAGCAGCACGTCCAGGTCGACTGGGGACAGCAAGGAGTCATCATGCCAGGTAGTCCTGAGGCATGGTCCAAGGGCTCAGGTCCTCTGAGAGAGAGAAAGAAAAAGAGAAAAAGAGAATTAGAGAGAGCATACTTAAATTCACACAGGACACCGGATAAGACAGGAGAAGCACTCCAGATATAACAAACTGACCCTAGCCCCCCGACACATAAACTTCTGCAGCATAATTACTGGAGGCTGAGACAGAATGTCCCATTCTCTGTCTGAACTTTCTAGTGTCCCATTCTCTCTCTGATCTTTCTAGTGTCCCATTCTCTGTCTGATCTTTCTATTGTCTCACTCTCTGTCTGATCTTTCTATTGTCCCATTCTCTGTCTGATCTTTCTATTGTCCCATTCTCTGTCTGATCTTTCTATTGTCCCATTCTCTGTCTGATCTTTCTATTGTCCCATTCTCTGTCTGATCTTTCTATTGTCCCATTCTCTGTCTGATCTTTCTATTGTCCCATTCTCTGTCTGATCTTTCTATTGTCCCATTCTCTGTCTGATCTTTCTATTGTCCCATTCTCTGTCTGATCTTTCTATTGTCCCATTCTCTTGCTTGATAGCTATTTGTCATTCTCCCCCTCGTTCCCTTTCTCACATCTCTGTCTGTAAATATATCCACTCTGTAAATATATCCAGTTCTACGTGAGCGTCAGGTAATTGGACATCCTAGATCACCTACCCTCGGTTAAGCAGGGGATCAGGTCAAATCATTGTTGTTTAAAGTGGTAATCTGAAGTTCAAACAATAACAAAGCGCCTCTCCACCACTGATATGGTGAACAGCTGAGGGATGTGGCTGGAGAAATGTACCTGCTCTCAAACTCATGCACAGAGCTATGGATACAAGGACTGACCATCCATGATATCAAAATGATAGTTTTCACCATGCAATTGTATTGATTTGTATTTGTTATGGATCCCCATTAGCTGCTAACCTTCGTGGGGTCCAGCAAAATGAAGGCAGTTAGATATTTTTTTAAACATTACAATACATTCACAACAGATTTCACAACATATTAAGTATGTGCCCTCAGGCCCTACTCTACTACCACATATCCACAACACAAATCAAATCAAATTTATATAGCCCTTCATACATCAGCTGATAAGTCTAAGTGCTGTACAGAAACCCAGCCTAAAACCCCAAACAGCAACCAATGCAGGTGTAGAATCACGGCGGCTAGGAAAAACTCCCTAGAAAGGTCAAAACCTAGGAAGAAATCTAGAGAGGAACCAGGGTATGTGGGGTGGCCAGTCCTCTTCTGGCTGTGCCGTGTGTAGATTATAACAGAACATGGCCAAGATGTTAAAATGTTCATAAATGACCAGCATGGTCCAATAATAATAAGGCAGAACATTTGAAACTGGAGCAGCAGCAGGGCCAGGTGGACTGGGGACAGCAAGGAGTCATCATGTCAGGTAGAGCACACTTAAATTCACACAGGACACCGAATAGGACAGTAGAAGTACTCCAGATATAACAAACTGACCCTAGCCCCCTGACACATAAATTACTGCAGCATAAATACTGGAGGCTGAGACAGGAGGGGTCAGGGGACACTGTGGCCCCATCCGAGGACACCCCCGGACAGGGCCAAACACAAAAGCCATGTGTAGGTGTGTGTACAGTGCGTATGTTATCGTGCATTTGTATGCATGTGTCTGTGCCTATGTTTGTGTTGCTTCACAGTCCCCACTGGTCCATATGGTGTATTTTTATCTGTTTTTTAAAATCAAATTTGACTCCTTGCATGATTTACCTGTATTTATTTATTTTATTGAATCTTTATTTAAACAGGGAGTCACATTGTGATTACACGTGTATAAAACAATATAAACGCAGCAACAACAAAAAACTTTCCTTTTTCAGGAGCCTGTCTTTCAAAGATAATTAGTAAAAATCCAAATAACTTCACAGATCTTCATTGTAAAGGGTTTAAACATTGTTTCCCATGCTTCAATGGTTCAATGAACCATAAACAATTAATGAACATGCACCTGTGTAATGGTCGTTAAGACACTAACAGCTTACAGACGGTAGGCAATTAAGGTCACAGTTATGAAAACTTAGGACACTAAAGAGGCCTTTCTACTGACTGAGAAACACCAACAGAAAGATGCCCAGGGTCGCTGCTCATCTGCATGAACGTGCCTTAGGCATGCTGCAAGGAGGCATGAGGACTGCAGATGTGGCCAGGGCAATAAATTGCAATGTCCGTACTATGAGACGCCTAAGACAGCGCTACAGGGAGTCAGGACAGACAGCTGATCATCCTCATAGTGGCAGACCACGTGCAACAACACCTGCACAGGATCGGTACATCCGAACATCACACCTGTGGGACAGGTCTAAGATGGCAACAACAACTGCCCGAGTTGCACCAGGAATGCAAAATCCCTGCATCAGTGCTCAGACTGTCCGCAATAGGCTGAGAGAGGCTGGACTAAAGGCTTGTAGGCCTGTTGTAAGGCAGGTCCTCACCAGACATCACCGGCAACAACGTTGCCTATGGGCACAAACCCACCGTGGCTGGAGCAGACAGGACTGGCAAAAAAGTGCTCTTCACTGACGAGTCGCAGTTTTGTCTCACCAGGGGTGATGGTCGGATTCGCGTTTATCGTCGAAGGAATTAACGTTACACCGAGGTCTGTACTCTGGAGCGGGATCGATTTGGAGGTGGAGGGTCCGTCATGGTCTGGGGCGGTGTGTCACAGCATCATCGGACTGAGCTTGTTGTCATTGCAGGCAATCTCAACGCTGTGTGTTACAGGGAAGACACCCTCCTCCCTCATGCAGTACCCTTCCTGCATGCTCATCACAGCATGACAATGCCACCAGCCATACTGCCCGTTCTGTGCGTGATTTCCTGCAAGACAGGAATGTCAGTGTTCTGCCATTGCCAGCGAAGAGCCCGGATCTCAATCCCATTGAGCACGTCTGGGACCTGTTGGATCGGAGGGTGAGGGCTATTCCCCCCAGAAATGTCCGCGAAATTGCAGGTGCCATGATGGAAGAGTGGGGTAACATCTCACAGCAAGAACCGGCAAATCTGGTGCAGTCCATGAGGAGGAGAGTACTTAATGCAGCTGGTGGCCACAACAGATACTGACTGTTACTTTTGATTTTGAACCCCCCCCCCTTTGTTCAGGGACACATTATTCAATATCTGTTAGTCACATGTCTGTGGAACTTGTTCAGTTTGTCTGTTGTTGAATCTTGTTATGTTCATACAAATATTTGCACATGTTAAGGTTGCTGAAAATAAACTCAGTTGACAGCGAGAGGACGTTTCTTTTTTTGCTGAGTTTAATTCTGCACAATAAACAAAAATAAACATTTAATAAAAGCAATCACATTCAAATACATAGAGGTCCTCAATCAATAATATAAACTGCCTGAGTGTCATCTAGCTGCAGTGAACTCTGTAGATTGTTACACAAATTAGGGGGGGGGCGCAGATTTTCCCAAATCTGTGGAGACTGGAGGTAACTCTAGTGTTATCCATTCCTATGAACGGATTTGGTAACTTATGATTCTTATCTTAATTAATGATATTACATATAGAGGGAGTTTCTGTAAAATTGCTTTGTAAATACATTTGAAGTTGGAGGTTTACATACACCTTAGCCAAATACATTTAAACCCAGTTTTTCACAATGCCTGACATTTAATCCTAGTAAACATTCCCTGTCTTACGTCAATTAGGATCACTAATTTATTTTAAGAATGTGAAACGTCAAAATAATAGTATAGAGAATGATTTCATCACATTCCCAATGGGTCAGAGGTTTACATAGAAGAAATTAGTATTTGGTAGCATTGCCTTTTAATTTTTTGAACTTGGGTCGAACGTTTCAGGGAGCCTTCCACAAGCTTCCCACAATACGTTGGGTGCATTTTGGCCAATTCCTCCTGACAGAGCTGGTGTAACTGAGTCAGGTTTGTAGGCCTGCTTGCTCGCACACGCTTTTTCAGTTCTGCCCACAAATTTTCAATAGGATTGAGGTCAGGGCTTTGTGATGGCCAGTCCAATACCTTGATGCTGTTGTCCTTAAGCCATTTTGCCACAACTATTGAAGGATGCTTGGGGTCATTGTCCATTTGGAAGACCCATTTGCGACCAAACTTGAACTTCCAGACTGATGTCTTGATATGTTGCTTCAATATATCCACATAATTTTCCTACCTCATGATGCCATCTATTTTGCAAAGCACCTACACAACATGATGCTGCCACCCCCGTGCTTCACGGTTGGGATGGTGTTCTTCGGCTTGCAAGCCTCCCCCTTTTTCCTCCAAACATAACGATTGTCATTATGGCAAAACAGTTCTATTTTTGTTTCATCAGACCAGAGGACATTTCTCCAAAAACTGTTATCTTTGTCTCCATGTGCAGTTGCAAACTGTAGTCAGGCTTTTTTATGGTGGATTTGGAGCAGTGGCCTCTTCCTTGCTGAGCGACCTTTCAGCTTATGTCGATATAGGACTCATTTTACTGTGGATATAGATACATTTGTACCTGTTTCCTCCAACATCTTCAATAGGTCCTTTTCTGTTGTTCTGGGATTGATTTGCACTTTTCGCACCAAAGTATGTTCATCTCTAGGAGACGCGTCTCCTTCCTGAGCGGTAAGACGGCTGTGTGGTCCCATGGTATTTATACTGGCTTACTATTGTTTTGTACAGATGACTGTGGTACCGTCAGGCGTTTGGAAATTGCTCCCAAGAATGAATCAGACTTGTGGAGGTCTACATTTTTTTCTGAGGTCTTGGCTGACTTCTTTTGATTTTCCCATGATGTCAAGCAAATAGTTTGCACTGAGTTTGAAGGTAGGCTTTGAAATACATCCACAGGTACACCTCCAATTGACTGAAATGATGTCAATTAGCCTATCAGAAGCTTCTAAAGCCATGACTTCATTTTCTGGAATTTTCCAAGCTGATTAAAGGCACAGTCAACATAGTGTATGTAAACTTCTGACCCACTGGAACAGTGAGTTATAAGTGAAATAATCTGTCTGTAAACAATTGTTGGAAACATGACTTGAGTGTCATGCACAAAGTAGATGTCCTAACTGACTTGCCAAAACTGTAGTTTGTTAACAATACATTTGTGGAGTGGTTGTAAAACAAGTTTTAATGACTCCAACCTAAATGTATGTAAACTTCCTACTTACAGACAGAGGTCCATCCCACATTTGTATACAGACTACAATGATGAGTTCTAAAATTGTCCCCTGTGATAAAATGTATTGCTGGATGGTAGACAGTGTCCAAGGGTTTTAAAACAGAGGTTGTCAAATGCATGTAATCAATATCACCAAAATTCAAAACAGGGAGAAGCATTGTTTGAACAATATTTATCCTATTTTTAATACTAAGTTGTGATCTATATTTCAATATAAAAAAAAACAATCTTGGATTTTAGCTTCTTAAGTCAGATTTTCTATATGCGTTACGAAGAATAACTTGTCATCAATCCAGACACCCAGATACTTCTATTGAAAAACAAGCTCAATTTGGGCTCCATTTATAGCTCAAATATGCAGGTCGTCGGGGTCCACATTTCATGACCTAGAGAACAGCAATGGCTTGGTTTTACTTGTATTTAACACTAATTAAGATCTGTAAGTGATTTCTGAATTTAATCAAAGTCATGCTGAAGTTCACAAATTCCCTGCTGCACTGAGGTGGCACAGAATTGTGTCATCTGCATAGAGATGAATGTTACAAGTATTAACAGTGTTTCCTATGTCATTAATATACAAAGTGAACAATAATGGACCCAAAATTGAACCCGGAGGGACACCTTTTTGAATCTCAAGAAATTCAGGATGGCCTGAGTTCTGTCACTAAGATAATTCTGAAACCATAAACAGGCTGTGTATCCCAGGCCTACTCTTTATCATTTCTTCAGCAAAACGGAAAACAGCAAAACAGTTTATTTAATTAACTGGGCAAGTCAGATAAGAACAAATTCTTATTTACAATGACAGGCTACCCCGGCCAAACCCGGACGACGCTTGGCCAATTGTGCACCGCCCTATGGGACTCCCAATTACGGCCGGATGTGATACAGCCTGGAATCGAACCAGGGACTGTAGTAACGCCTCTTGCTCTGAGATGCAGTGCCTTTGATCGCTGCGCCACTCGGGAGCCGTGGTTGCTGTGGTAGTAATATGCTCAGGCCTAAACCCTGATTGGTTTATATTAAGAATACAATTATCAGATAAAAAGGAACGAAGTTGTACATTAACCAAGTATTCAATAACCTATGGCGATAGTTGTCAAGATCATTTGTATCCCCACAGCAAATATGTGGATTTCCATGCTTTTGGAATACTTCCTGATAAAAATGTTAAATTAGAAATGTGAGCTACTCAGCCAGCAATAAGGGGTGCTGCACACTTAAGCAGACTAGGCTCCAAATGACCAGCCCCTGTGGATTTATTCAGTATTTTTTCAGTATCATTCAATAGATTTTCACCATCTACATCCAAACTACTGCTTTGAAAATACATTCAAATATAAAGCCCGCAGAGATAAAATGGTGATTAAATGCATTAATGAGATCAATTTTGTCAGTAATAGGACTAGAATCGAAATTAATTTATTTGGGGAGAGAAGAGGAGACGCAAGCCTAAAGTGATTTAACAGCTTTCCAACATTTGTCTGGGTTCCCTGTATATTAAGATAGTGTATTAACATAATAATCTGATTTAGCTTTTTTTAACTAGTTTTACACACCGATTTCTCAATCGCCTGAAAGACTGCCAGTCTAGGCCCGGGTCTGTGAATCTAGCTTTGGCCCATGCAGCATCTCTGTTGTGTATGACTTCAGATAGCTCTGGACTGAAGCAAAGGCGATACCGATGTTTTATTCTCCGTTTTTTTTAAGGGAGCATGTTAATCTACAATACAATTGAAAACATTTGAGAAGTGGTTCAGAGCCAACTCTGGGTCGGGTATAGATGCAATACAATCAAAGTCACCAACATAAAGGTCACAAAAAAAGGCCTGTTCATTCAAATGTTTAAAATTCCTCATGTTGATAAAACAAGGTTTGGATCAAGGCATGTGTATATCCCTGACACATACAATGGGACAGTGGTCACTAATATCCAAAGCAAATACCCCACTCCCAGCATATCTATCTGGAGTATTTGTAAGTATGAGGTCAATCAAAGTCGATTTCGTAGGGTCCTTTAAGTTTGGGCGAGTGGACTTTGTAATCAGCTGGGTCACATTTAGATTAGTTCACTTGATGTGGAATAGAGTTCCATGTAGTCATGGCTCTATGTAGTACTGTGCACCTCCCATAGTCTGTTCTGGACTTGGGGACTGTGATCTCTGGTGGCATGTCTTGTGGGGTATGCATGGGTGTCCAAACTGTGTGCCAGTAGTTCAAACAGGCAGCTTGGTGCATTCAACATGTCAAAACTTCTCCCAAATACAAGTAGTGATGAAGTTAATCTCTACTCTACTTTGGGCCAGGAAAGATTGACATGCATATTATTAATGTTAGGTCTCGGTGTACATCCAAGGGCCAGCCATGTTGCCCTGTTCTGAGCCAATTGCAATTTTCTTAAGTCCCTCTTTGTTGCACCTGACCACACAACTGAACAGTAGCCCAGGTATGACAAAACTAGGGCCTGTAGGACCTGCCTTGTTGATAGTGCTGTTAAGAATGTAGAACAGCTCTTTATTATGGACAGACTTCTCCCCATCTTAGCTACTGTTGCATCAACATGTATTGACCGTGACAGTTTACAATTTTGATTTTGAAATATGTAAGACTAACTTATTCCTTGCCACCCATTCTGAAACTAACTGCAGCTCTTTGTTAAGTGTTGCAGTCATTTCAGTCACTGTGGTAGCTGACATGTTTAGTGTTGAGTCATCCGGACACACACGCTGGCATTACACAAATGTCATTAGTAAAGCTTGAAAAAGGTAAGGGGCCTAGACAGCTGCCCTGGTGAATTCCTGATTCTACCTGGATTTTGTTGGAGAGGCTTCCATTAAAGAACACCCCCTGTGTTCTGTTAGACAGGTAACTCTTTATCCACAATATAACAGGGGGTGTAAAGCCATAACACATTTTCACAAGTTTTTCCAGCAACAGACTATGATTGATAATGTCAAAAGTCACACTGAAGTCTAACAAAACAGCCCCACAATCTTTTATCATCAATTTCTCTAAGCCAATCATCAGTAATTTGTGTAAGTGCTGTGCTTGTTGAATGTCCTTCCCTATAAGCATGAAAGTCTGTTTTCAATAAAATAGCATTGTATCTGTTCAAACACCATTTTTTCCAAAAGTTTACAAAGGGTTGGTAAAAGGCTGATTGGTCTGCTATTTGAGCCAGTAAAGGGGTTTTTATTATCCTTAGGTGGGGGAATACCTTTTTCTTCCCTCCAGGCCTGAGGGCACACACTTTCTAGTAGGCTTAAATTGAAGATGTGTCAATATCATCCACTATTATCCTCAATCATTTTCCATCCAAGTTGTCAGACTCCGGTGGCTTGTCATTGTTGATAGACAATTTTTTCAACTCTTCCACACTTACTTTACGAATTCAAAATTATAATGCTGGTCTTTCATAATTTGGTCAGATATACATGGATGTGTAGTGTAAGCGTTTGTTGGTGTCATGTCATGCCTAAATTTGCTAATCTTACCAATGAAAAAACATTAAAGTAGTTGGCAATATCAGTGGGTTTTGTGATGAATGAGCCATCTGATTCAATTAATGATGGAGCAGAGTTTGCGTTTTTGCCCAAAATGTCATTTAACCTCTTGCTTCTACCTGGCACGCAGGCGTCCCATCTAGAGCTCTGGAAATGCAAATGCACTACGCTAAATGCTAATAGTATTAGTTAAAACTCAAACATTCATTAAAATACACATGCAGGGTATTGAATTAAAGCTACACTTGTTGTGAATCCAGGCAACAAGTCAGATTTTTTAAATGCTTTTTGGCGAAAGCATGAGAAGCTATTATCTGATAGCATGTAACACCACAAAAGACCCGCAGGGGACGTAAACAAAATAATTAGCATATTCGGCGCTACACAAACCGCACAATAAAATATAAAACATTCATTACCTTTGACCATCTTCTTTGTTGGCACTCCTAGATGTCCCATAATCACTATTGGGTCTTTTTTTCGATTAAATCGGTCCATATATAGCCTAGATATCGTTCTATGTAGACTGTGTGATAAATGAAAAAAAAGAGCGTTTCATAACGTAACGTCATTTTTTTAAATTCAAAAAGTTGACGATAAACTTTCACAAAACACTTCGAAATACTTTTGTAATGCAACTTTAGGTATTAGTAAACGTTAATAAGCGATCAAATTAATCACGAGACGAAGTGTTTTCTATAGGGATCCATCTTGAAATACTGTCCGTCTATTTCTCAACCAAAATATCCGGTCGGAGACCGGAAGAAATGGGATTTCTCTTGTTCGTTTGACCAAGAAACAAATCCTAGGCAAATGACAAGACTGTTGACATCGTGTGGAAGCTGTAGGTACTGCAACCTCAGCCATATTTAATGTCTTTCGCCCATAACAATGGGTTGAAGCGGCGGATGGATATATTTTTCCACTTTCAGTGATCAGATTTTCCTGCACTTTTCAATGAAACGCACGTTATGTTAAAGCCACAGCCGTGATTTAACCAGTTTTATAAACGTCTGAGTGTTTTCTATCCACAAATACTAATCATATGCAAATACTATATTCCTGGCATGAGTAGCAGGGCGCTGAAATGTTGCGCGATTTTTAACAGAATGTTCGAAAAAGTAGAGGGTAGACTGAAGAGGTTAAAGTGCTCCAAAGCTTTTTACTATCATTCTTTATGTCCTTTATCTTTGTTTCAAAGTGTAGTTTCTTCTTCTTTTTATTTAGTTTAGTCACATTACTTCTCAATTTGCAGTACGTTTGTCAATCAGTTGTACAGTCAGACCTATTAGGGAGGCGCACAATTGGCTCAGCATCGTCCGGGTTAGGGGAGAATTTGGCCGGGGTAGACCGTCATTGTAAATAAGATTTTGTTCTTAACTGACATGCTTTGTTAAATAAAGGTTTTTAAAAAATGCAATTTCTTTTGCCTCATCCCTTTCAACCATGCCGTTTTTAAATTCCTCATCAATCCACAGGGATTTAACAGTTTTTACATTTACATAAGTAATTTTCTTAATGGGTGCATGCTTATTAGTAACTGGGATAAGCAATTTCATAAATGTGTCAAGTGCAGCATCTAGTTGCTCCTCATTACACACCACGGACCAACAAATATTCTTTACATCAACAACATAGGAATCGCTACAAAGCTTTGTATGGCCTCTTATGCACTATATTAGGCCCAGCCTTTGGAACTTTGATTTTCCTAGATATTGCTACTATATTGTGATCACTACATCCAATGGATTTGGTTACTGCTTTCAAACACATTTCTGCAGTATTAGTAAAGATGTGATCAATACATGTTGATGGTTTCATTCCTGTGTTGTTTGTAACTACCCTGGTAGGTTGATTGATAACCTGAACCTGTTTGCAGGCACTAGTTACAGTTTAAAGCTTTCTCTTGAGTGGGCAGCCTTATGAAAGCCGGGCAATATTTAAATCACCCAGAAAATATACCTCTCAATCAATATCACATACATTAACAAGCATTTCACACGTTATCCAGATACTGACTGTTAACACTTGGTGGTCTATAGCAGCTTCCCACCAGAATGGGATTTAGGTGAGGCAGATGAACTTGTAGCCATATTACTTCGACAGTATTTAACATGAGATCCTCTCTAAGCTTTACAGGAATGTGGTTTTGAATATAAACAGCCACACCTCCACCTTTGGCATTTCTGTCTTCTGTAGATCTTCTAACCATGTATTGCTACCACTGTATCATCAAAGGTATTATCTAAGTGAGTTTCAGAAATTGTCAGAACATGAATGTCATCTGTTACTAGTGTGACTCCCTGCTCTGTCCACTGGGTTTTGCTGTGCTTACTTCCTGCAGGAGATTGGTGGGCGGAGCTGGGAGGGTCGTCAGTGCTGATGGGGCTCGGCTGTGGCATAAAGCCACTGTTTCCCCATTCAGCAAGTGATTCCTCTCTCCATGCGTACCTTTGGTTGTTTCGTTGTGGCTTTGGCAGTTGAACCCTAATTTACTGACTTTCATGCCTCATCTGATTATTGTTGTGTGTTTACTTTATTTATGGAATAAATTAACTTTACTCAGTGTGTGGTTTCTCATTGTTTGTTACAATCTTGAGCCAGGTTGTAACACTAGTAAATCATCTAATCAAAATCAAATCAAATGTATCTGTCACATACATATGGTTAGCAGATGTTAATGTGAGTGTAGCGAAATGCTTGTGTAAATGCTTGTATTGATTTCATGAACCTTGTTTCTTAAACTACATATGTGAGCTATTTTTAACACTTTTCTGGGATTCTTCTTTGTTTTTCTTGCATTACTGGGAAGCTTAGCAGAGGTAGACATGCTTGGGTTATTTATGTTAGTGCTGGGTGAGCTGCACACTGTGTACTTCCTGCTAGGGCACCCTACCTCTGTGTTAAAAGTATAACTCTGGTTCATAGGCATATGATTATTGCATACAATAGCTGTAGGATCAGCAGAGGCATTCAGAGCAGAAAGAGGGAAATAAATGAAGTTACTTTTCTTCCAATGCCCGTAGAATAATGTACATTTACTGGAGCATTATGATAACTCAGTGACACAATGGTAGGGCTTAAATGAGCTGGGTTTGGGTCATTGATAAGTCTTATATTGCTGTGAAAGGATCCAGGAGTCCAAATGATGTGAGTGGATCCCATCCTCCTTATAACACAAGCTTTGTTTCCAGAAGGTATCAAAATGGTCAATAAATGTTACACAATAGTCTCGTAGCCAGTTATGGAGGGATACAGGTCTGCTGAACTGTTCAATGCCATGATTTGGGGAGGGCAGAGGGACACATGTTTTGAGGCAATACGGTGTTTGTTTATGTTTACATTGTTTACAAACATGAGTAAAACAAGCTGATGGGGCATGACAGTTGAACTATGTTTTGGAGGCATGTTATTTATCAGTTATTTTCTTCAATAATCAATTGGTATATTTCATTCATTTAAAGGTCTTATAATGGATGTAGAAACTGCTGGCTGCCTCTTTAAAAGATTAATGGTCTCAAGTCACACCGGTCAGAACCTGTACCTTTTTAAACTTCTTAGTATTCATAGAATACGTCCTCTGGCATCAATCCCTGTCTGTTCTATAATCAGCCCTAATTCATCCCTCTGTGTACAGAACAAGGGCATAGAGACACAACAACAAAGACTGAGAGTGAAGGACAATTTATGAGCTGGACCCCAGTTGACCTTCAAGATGCCGTAAAGAGACATCAATACGTTTTACTGCCATACAATGTAAAGCCTTTGAGTCCTTAAAAATACTTTATGATCATAACAAGAGTATTAACTCCCGTATCGTTCCACTTCAGAGTATAGGGAAGGTTGTGTTCTGGCCTTTATGACCGTGTCATGTCCAGTTAGTGTTTGTAGTGGACCACACGTGTTGACCGACAGAGTAGATGACCGCTCAGGATGTAACCGTCCATTTCACAAGAGTCAGTCAGGTCAACCTCTCTACAACCCCAGCTGTTGGTCTAATTAAATACTGGTCCCATGGGGAATGTGTTCCACAAGATGTATTACAGGCAACAAGCTATTTACATATGTATTTAAACTGAGGAAGGACATTCTGCACAAGGTTGTGTGTGACATTATAGTAAAAGAGGGGAGAGTTCATCTAAAATAACTATTATTTCGATCCATGGACATGTTTAGCACTGTCTGTCAGACGATGCAATATTGCCCAGTGGGCTTCCTATGACGTGTTGATTTAAAAAGCATTTCACACACAGTAAAAGATGAGGTTGAGATGGAGAAACTTGTCTGTCTGTAATACAGTATCTCTCACCAGTTTAAGACACGAGGCTTCACTTTTGATTTAAAGAACAGCACTCCAGTCAGAATGTATCCTATCCGCCTTCACTCCTCTGCTCCAGTCTGCCTCTGTTTTTCATGCCATCAGAGGGGCTGTGCTAGTGTGCTAAATGTAACATGCCACCGACTTGAAAGAGCTGCACGCCAAAGCAGTGCCACCCTCTCCACAAAGGTTCTGCTGTGCGTCGCCATGTCAACCATAAATAATGCATGAGGCTGAGAGATATCGACAACCTGTGCCTACTGAACCCGATACACCACGGGCTTATTAATCTCTGCTATGAGAGGAGTATCAACAGTCCTCTCATTAAAGGAAAACTTCACCGCCAGACACTATTTGGTGTGTTTTTCCAGTCTCCCTACATAATTCTGATTGATGAGAGGGTGTTTCAGACATAATTATGCACTATAGGGGCACAATAGGGGCGGCAGCATAGCCTAGTAGTTAGAGCGTTGGACTAGTAACCAAAAGGTTGCAAGTTCAAATCCCCGAGCTGACAAAGTACAAATCTATCGTTCTGTCCCTGAACAAGGCAGTTAACCCACTGTTCCTAGACCGTCATTGAAAATAAGAATTTGTTCTGAACTGAAACAGGGGCGGTACAAGTTTACAGCTTCACTAGAGATATGTTACCGTGCACTATCTATCGGAGATTGCAAATGAATTAGCTACAATGGCTGCTTCTGATGATTCCTCTTTCCAAGAAGAACTGGACATTGATTTTTTTTAAATGTTATTTTACATAGGAACATACAGCCCTATATATTTGAGCCAGAATACACTGAAGAGGAGTTGAGACCGAGAAAAATAATTGCGAGACAAGTAAGCAGTGGCTGTAGCCTAGACCAGCTGGACCAGGACTCAGGAGGGCAAATGACAAAGAAGTAAGTTGTTTTGCTGTCGGTAGCTTGCTAGTATTATAAACTGGGTGGTTCGAGCCCTGAATGCTGATCGGCTGACAGCCATGGTACAGTGGGGCAAAAAAGTATTTAGTCAGCCACCAATTGTGCAAGTTCTCCTACTTAAAAAGATGAGAGAGGCCTGTAATTTTCATCATAGGTACACTTCAACTATGACAGACAAAATGAGAAATAAAATCCAGAAAATCGCATTGTAGGATTTTTTATGAATTTATTTGTAAATTATGGTGGAAAATAAGTATTTGGTCACCTACAAACAAGCAAGATTTCTGGCTCTCACAGAACTGTAACATCTTCTTTAAGAGGCTCCTCTGTCCTCCACCCGTTACCTGTATTAATGGCACCTGTTTGAACTTGTTATCAGTATAAAAGACACCGGTCCACAACCTCAAACAGTCACACTCCAAACTCCACTATGGCCCAGACCAAAGAGCTGTCAAAGGACACCAGAAACAAAATTGTAGACCTGCACCAGGCTGGAAAGACTGAATCTGCAATAGGTAAGCAGCTTGGTTTGAAGAAATCAACTGTGGGAGCAATTATTAGGAAATCGAAGACATACAAGATCACTGATAATCTCCCTCGATCTGGGGCTCCACGCAAGATCTCACCCCGTGGGGTCAAAATGATCACAAGAACGGTGAGCAAAAATCCCAGAACCACACGGGGGGACATAGTGAATGACCTGCAGAGAGCTGGGACGAAAGTAACAAAGCCTACCATCAGTAACACACTACACCGCCAGGGACTCAAATCCTGCAGTGCCAGACGTGTCCCCCTGCTTAAGCCAGTACATGTCCAGGCCCGTCTGAAGTTTGCTAGAGAGCATTTGGATGATCCAGAAGAAGATTGGGAGAATGTCATATGGTCAGATGAAACCAAAATATAACTTTTTGGTAAAAACGCAACTCATTGTGTTTGGAGGACAAAGAATGCGGAGCATCCAAAGAACACCATACCTACTGTGAAGCATGGGAGTGGAAACATCATGCTTTGGGGCTGTTTTTCTGCAAAGGGACCAGGACGACTGATCCGTGTAAAGGAAAGAATGAATGGGGCCATGTATCGTGAGATTTTGAGTGAAAAGCTCCTTCCATCAGCAAGGGCATTGAAGATGAAACGTGGCTGGGTCTTTCAGCATGACAATGATCCCAAACACACCGCCCGGGCAAGGAAGGAGTGGCTTCGTAAGAAGCATTTCAAGGTCCTGGAGTGGCCTAGCCAGCCTCCAGATCTCATCCCCATAGAACATCTTTGGAGGGAGTTGAAAGTCCGTGTTGCCCAGCAGCAGCCCCAAAACATCACTGCTCTAGAGGAGATCTGCATGGAGGAATGGGCCAAAATACCAGCAACAGTGTGTGAAAACCTTGTGAAGACTTACAGAAAACGTTTGACCTCTGTCATTGCCAACAAAGGGTATATAGCAAAGTATTGAGATAAACTTTTGTTATTGACCAAATACTTATTTTCCACCATAATCTGCAAATAAATTCATAAAAAATCCTACAATGTGATTTTCTGGATTTCTTTTCCTCATTTTGTCTGTCATAGTTGAAGTGTACCTATGATGAAAATTGCAGGCCTCTCTCATCTTTTTAAGTGGAAGAACTTGCACAATTGGTGGCTGACTAAAATTTTTTTTTGCCCCACTGTATATCAGACTGTATACCATGGGTATGACAAAACAGTTATTTTTACTGCTCTACGTTGGTAAACAGTTTATGATAGCGATATATGGCCAACATACCACGGCTAAGGGCTGTATCCAGGCACTCCGCGTTGTGTCTTGCATAAGAACAGCCCTTAGCCGTGGTATATTGGCCATATACCACACCTCCTCGGGCCTTATTGCTTAAATATAAACTCTCTTTTTACACAAAGCAGTGTTGTTCAGTACAGTACAATTTGGTGATTGATTCGGCCATAACAGGACTTGTAAGTACCGTTACAAGACAAGTTTAGCTAGCTAGCTGCATTTGCTATACCTACAATGTACTGTCGTCTAACGTTTTAGCTATTTACCTAACTAGCCTAGCTAGCCTCAGTGCCTCTCATTAGGAGCAAAACGTTGATGATTATGGTGGAGAGTAAAGGAAAGACTTTGGCTTTATTACTCATATTAGTCTTGGAGTAACTATACCTGTGTGTTGTAGCTAGCTAACATGTGTCTGTGAGATGTCTCATTTTCTACACCATGCTGCTACAGTAGAAATACAGATAATACACATCGATTGCCCTTGAAAGTCTAATAGTGTTTTCGTCTTTCTCTCGCAGACAATGCCGCTTGGATACAAAGAAGTTGATGGCTCTCAAGAGGAGATGCGAAAGATCCTATAACAGCAATCGCCCCCTTGTATCAAAGTGACTCTGAACACCTCACTGCACCACCCCAACATACCCTATGCAAGTATTCCCTTTGTAGAACTGTGGTATGTATTATAAGCATTAGTAGTATATTTATCTTCTACTGTATATACAGTTGAAGTTTGGAAGTTTACATACACTTAGGTTGGAGTCATTAAAATTCATTTTTCAACCACCACAAATTTCTTGTTAACGAACTATAGTTTTGGCAAGTCTGTTAGGACATCTACTTCGTGCATGACACAAGTAATTTTTTCCAACAATAGTTTACAGACAGATTATTTCACTTATAATTCACTGTATCACAATTCCAGTGGGTCAGAAGTTTACATACACTAAGTTGACTGTGCCTTTAAACAGCCAAAACCTCAGAACAACCATTGTAGACCTCCACAAGTCTGGTTTATCCTTGGGAGCAATTTCCAAACGCCTGAAGGTACCACGTTCATCTGTACAAACAATAGTATGCAAGTATGAACACCATGGGACCACGCAGCTGTCATACCGCTCAGGAAGGAGACGTGTTCTGTCTCCTAGTGATGAATGTACTTTGGTGCAAAAAGTGCAGATCAATCCCAGAACAACAGCAAAGGACCTTGTGAAGATGCTGGAGGAAACAGGTACAAAACTGTTTGGCCATAATGACCATCATTATGTTGGAGGAAAAAGGGGAGGCTTGCAAGCCGAAGAACACCATCCCAACCGTGAAGCACGGGGGTGGCAGCATCATGTTGTGGGTGTTCTTTGCTGCAGGAGGGACTTGTGCACTTCACAAAATGGATGGCAACATGAGGGAGGAAAATTGTGTGGATATATTGAAGCAACATCTCAAGACATCAGTCAGGAAGTTACAGCTTGGTCACAAATGGGTCTTCCAAATGGACAATGACCCCAAGCATACTTCCAAAGTTCTGTCAAAATGGCTTAAGGACAACAGCATCAAGGGATTGGAGTGGCCATCACAAAGCCCTGACCTCAATCTGATAGAAAATGGGTGGTCAGAACTGAAAAGGTATATGTAAGCAAGGAGGCCTACAAACCTGACTCAGTTACACCAGCTCTGTCAGGAAGAATGGGCCAAAATGCACCCAATGTATTGTGGGAAGCTTGTGGAAGGCATGGTGAAAATCTGAGTTGAACTGTATTTGGCTAAGTTGTATATTAACCTCTGACTTAAACTGTATGTCTTACATTTACATAACTGTCCCTGCATACTGCTGTGTAAACTCACCTCGGTCTCCAGAGCAAATAAACTTTGTCTTGAATACAAGTCATGTTTACTTATTTGTTATATTGATAAACTAATCTAGTAAACTAATGTTTACTTGCCAACAAATTCAAGTTTAAATTATACACCAACTCCCTGCATCATTTGTTTTAGCAGTAAGATTGAACCTAGATTAACCAAATATATTTCATGAATATCACAATGAATTGATCCAGAAGTTAAAGTCAGCACTTTATTGGTTTCTGATAACCTATATTATACAACGATTAGTTCTAATTCTGAATGCTGATTGGTTAAGACTGCATTCCAGCCGGTGTCTATTCCACAAGTTACCACCAGCTAAATCTATAATCTGACTGCACAATCCACTTTCTCATCAGCCCAGCCAGGCAATTTATAAACTTGATCTCCACTATAAAATGCATCTAGACATTATTTCACATATCTTTAGACTAACATTTAGTTTTCAACAGCGGAGATTTGTATAAATCTTGCTGTTTGTCTCTCCGACATTTGCAACCTTGTTTCAATATTCAAATTCGATCTCCAGCTGTCCCATAGTAATGATCGGGAGTCGGGACGAGACAGACTGGCAGGCTGTGTTTCTCGGACAGTCGAAATCATGGCATCCTTCAATCTATATTATACTAGAACACGAGTCTAACTGAATATGGATGTGGTTTTAGTTGAATGTTCTTCAGCTGGTGAACCTCTGCTTGTGAAGGGTAATGGCAGCTGGTTTAGCAGGCTTTGGCGATGTTCTTCACTTGCCACTGCTTCGACCTCTCGCAGAAGATTTGTATGTACCGCAAGTCCCCTGGAAAGACATGAAGAGGATGTGTAAAACATCAATACTGACCATGAGGACCATACAATAACCATACAATAAACCATGTTCATCTGTAAACCAAAAAAGGATACAGTAGACGGGTACAGTATGTGTTCTGTTACACTCAGAGTCAATAATGGGGCATTGAGTTGGACTGTTAGCAAAGATGTGAAACGTTTGATGGGGGCTTGACTTGTAGACAGTCCAGTTGTATATTGTTGTATATGAGTGCCTACAGTTGTGCTGTTGGGTAGACGAGCACTGCCAACAATAGTGTGAATAGGTTCGAAAAGTATACTAACAGCCCCTCTCACCCCTGCCAAAGAACTGACTGCAAGGGTGTAAAAGGTTTGAGGAGCACTTGTCTTGTAGACAGTTTAGTGTATTGGTGATTTTGTTTTCTCAAGAGGGTTTTGTGCTTTCATAAATACCTTTGGCTGTCCTGGCTTGTTTCAACGTCAGATGATGTTGATCTTAGGCTTATTCTAGGCTGAAAGATTTCATCCAATGGGTCTACGGGCTCTGTACTACTAACGTTGGTGTCAAGGTCGTCCTCAGTAGCAGGATTAGTCTGAAGGACACACAGTAGTCAGCGATGAGACAACATTTTACTACTTTGTCCCCATCAATACACACTCAAACAAGGTACAATATCCACCCTCCACACTCATGTCAATAGATCATGCATACTAACCTTCACACACACACCCCAACAGACACCAGTCAGCCACCCACACCATCCTCTCCTTACTAATACCTCATTTTCTCCAATGTAGACTTCAAGCCTTGTATGAACAATCAACTAAGCCTTCACTACACAGAGAAAACGACAGTAGAAGTTGTAGCCTACTTGTAAACACCAGCTATGACAACAAGACACGGACCATGTATATGCCTAGCTCCAGTATTTTTATTTACTCGTCATGGAAAGATTTAGTCGATTTTTGTACGATTTTAGAAGGTGACGTAGACTTACTAGTTCCTGGTGTTGATGTTGATGATGTTGATGCCGCTGCAGATGTTGATGCGATCGGACTCTAAATAGAACATAAACAAATGTATTTTGCTAGCTAGCTAGTTAGATAAGTAACGTTAACAACATTACCTCAGCTTGGCTTCTTTTCTGTTGCACTGATGTTGGCTGATCGGATGCCTTCCTCTTTGAAGAGAAGAGGGAAATCGATGGAATACCATCACTTTTTTCAGACTTCCGTTTCAAAATCCTCTGGCTGAAAGTGCTGGCTACAAACAATCATTTTTAGGTTTCTCACATGCATTTCTCACACCCTTTCAATCGCACTATCGGATAAACAACACAATCAATCCCTCCCCGCCCCCACTCCTCCAGGATTCACCTCAGCCACTGTGTCAGGCAGTCAGTCAGGAGAGAGTGACAACCACAATTGTGTCTGGTGTGGTAATGATGGCCGTCTTTGAGTTAGAGGTTTAGTCAGAGCAAGCAGCGGATGCAAATGTCAATCAGTCAGCTGTTATGTCTTGTTCTTGTTTATACTACATCTATGTGGATTGTCATTCATCTTTTTGTCGGTCTTTTATTTATATAGCTCACTAAATGCCTTATACTAGAGTGCTTTTTTGTCCAGTAGTAGGCCTAACCCTACTCAAAAAGCCAATATTGATATGATGATTATATAGTGTCCAGTAGTTAAGCTTAGTATTGTGAAAGCTAGGCTACTACGCTCTGAGAATGCTCCATTTCAGAGAGTATCTAAATGTACAAGGATTATACAGTATTCCATACAGCCAGAGTCAAGCCCACCTCAAGCCCTTCCTGGAAAGAGCCTCAATTTCTCATCAGAACAGCTGTTTCACAGAATCTGGCCATCTTGCTTATTTTAACTAGACGTAACTTGAGCTGCCAATCGCACGGTTAACTCCCACTGTAAACACCCTTAGTTCCAGACAATGATATAAAGAGAGGGGGGGGGAGCAAGCACCTGCAGTTCCTTGCTAACCTCTTTTCTATTTTAAGTATCTCTCTCTCTCTTCTATTTTAAGTATCTCTCTCTCTCTTCTATTTTAAGCATCTCTCTCTCTCTTCTATTTTAAGTATTTTTTTTCTTTTTTCTCACCTTTATTTAACCAGGTAGGCTAGTTGAGAACAAGTTCTCATTTGCAACTGCGACCTGGCCAAGATAAAGCATAGCAGTGTGAACAGACAACACAGAGTTACACATGGAATAAACAATTAACAAGTCAATAACACAGTAGAAAAAAATGGGCAGTCTATATACAATGTGTGCAAAAGGCATGAGGAGGTAGGCGAATAATACAATTTTGCAGATTAACACTGGAGTGATAAATGATCAGATGGTCATGTACAGGTAGAGATATTGGTGTGCAAAAGAGCAGAAAAATAAATAAATAAAAACAGTATAAAAACAGTATGGGAATGAGGTAGGTGAAAATGGGTGGGCTATTTTCCTATAGACTATGTACAGCTGCAGCGATCGGTTAGCTGCTCAGATAGCTGGTCAAATCAAATCAAATTTATTTATATAGCCCTTCGTACATCAGCTGATATCTCAAAGTGCTGTACAGAAACCCAGCCTAAAACCCCAAACAGCAAACAATGCAGGTGTAAAAGCACGGTGGCTAGGAAAAACTCCCTAGAAAGGCCAAAACCTAGGAAGAAACCTAGAGAGGAACCGGGCTATGTGGGGTGGCCAGTCCTCTTCTGGCTGTGCCGGGTAGAGATTATAACAGAACATGACCAAGATGTTCAAATGTTCATAAATGACCAGCATGGTCAAATAATAATAAGGCAGAACAGTTGAAACTGGAGCAGCAGCACAGTCAGGTGGACTGGGGACAGCAAGGAGCCATCATGTCAGGTAGTCCTGGGGCACGGTCCTAGGGCTCAGGTCCTCCAAGAGAGAGAAAGAAAGAGAGAATTAGAGAGAGCATATGTGGGGTGGCCAGTCCTCTTCTGGCTGTGCCGGGTGGAGATTATAACAGAACGTGGCCAAGATGTTCAAATGTTCATAAATGACCAGCATGGTTGAATAATGAGGGAGAATTATTATTAAGTATGTTTGAAGTTGGTGAGGGAGATAAAAGTCTCCAACTTCAGCGATTTTTGCAATTCGTTCCAGTCACAGGCAGCAGAGTACTGGAACGAAAGGCGGCCAAATGATGTGTTGGCTTTAGGGATGATCAGTGAGATACACCTGCTGAAGCGCGTGCTACGGATGGGTGTTGCCATCGTGACCAGTGAGCTGAGATAAGGCGGAACTTTGCCTAGCATGGCCTTGTAGATGACCTGGGGCCAGTGGGTCTGGCGACGAATATGTAGTGAGGGCCAGCCGACTAGAGCATACAAGTCGCAGTGGTGGGTGGTATAAGGTGCTTTAGTGACAAAACGGATGGCACTGTGATAGACTGCATCCAGTTTGCTGAGTAGAGTGTTGGAAGCCATTTTGTAGATGACATCGCCGAAGTCGAGGATCGGTAGGATAGGTAGTTTTACTAGGGTAAGCTTGGCAGCGTGAGTGAAGGAGGCTTTGTTGCGGAATAGAAAGCCGACTCTTGATTTGATCTCTCTCTCTCTCTTCTATTTTAAGTATCTCTCTCTCTCTCTTCTATTTTAAGTATCACTCTCTCTCTTCTATTTTAATTATCTCTCTCTTCTATTTTAAGTATCTCTCTCTCCTATTTTAAGTATCTCTCTCTCCTATTTTAAGTATCTCTCTCTCTCTCTCTCTCTCTCTATTTTAAGTATCTCTCTCTTCTATTTTAAGTATCTCTCTCTTCTTCTATTTTAAGTATCTCTCTCTCTCTTCTATTTTAAGTATCTCCCTCTATCTTCTATTTTAAGTATCTCTCTCTCTCTTCTATTTTAAGTATCTCTCTCTCTCTTCTATTTTAAGTATCTCTCTCTCTCTCTTCTATTTTAAGTATCTCTCTCTCTCTTCTATTTTAAGTATCTCTCTCTCTTCTATTTTAAGTATCTCTCTCTTCTTCTATTTTAAGCTGCAGTGGCTGTTAAAATAGCTCCAGGTGGTGGGATGAGATGTAGGAACATTTAAATTATGCAACAGTGTTTGGCATTACTAACTCTCAGCTGTCAACCCCCTAGGGAACTCTCTATTTCTCTCACCCCCCTCTCTCACTATCTTTCCTCTCTCGGTCCCTCTATCCTCACTCTCTCGCCCTCTCTATCCCTCCTCTCCCTGATCTGATAAATTGGGGTTATCCACTATACCTTAGGGAATAGCCTGCATGACTGCATAGGCCCACTCACCGTAATATACTGTAGGCCTACAACTAAGATTGGTTACTCATATGACTCTGACTCAGTTGTATTTTAATAGAATGATCTTCCTGTATCTATCAAAACATGCAATATAATTACTTCCTCTCATATTTACTGGAACACCATTTCATATTCCTATTGAGTTCCTTTCCCTTTCTCTGTTTAGGGACTAGAGTGGGTTGCATAAGTGATTCATTTAAAGCAGGGGTCTCCAAGAGGTCGATCGCATTCAAATTGTAGCTGCAGTAGGCTTACCTAGTATATTATGAGTAAGTATATAATTTGAATATATTATTTGCAGTGGCAATTTTAGCATGTTTATCTTGGTGGGGCAAAAAAATAAAAAATAAATGGGAGGCATGCCAGCAAAGCCACTACACAACACTAAACAATACATTAATTGCACTATAACAGTGACAAACGGTGCACTATAACGGTGACAAACGGTGTTAGGGCCTACATAAAGCTGTCCCAACACCTTACCGCTGCTACACCTGGCTATCAGCGGAGCCTTGTCTGGCAGTAAAACAAGTAATTCAGCCTCAATTACTGCCTTTAAAAAAAACATAACTGATATGGCTGAGTTGCTTAAGCAAATGTGGTTTCTTATGACAATTGAGATGTACCAACTATGGCACAAGGGGACGACAAGCGAATAAGAGGCAATCCGTCATTTCGATTCAGACATTAATGAGCGAGCTAGGACGGACGTAGTCAATACAACCATTTGTTTAGCACTTTCGAAATGTACAGCGACAGAATTTAGAACGTAGGGAGTTCTTACAGTGTTCTCCCTGTACACCAAGTCAGAAATGTAGGATAAATAAAGGGGGCATATAAGCAGACAATGAAAGCTCTTACAATATTCAATGATTACATTTCTCTAAACCAGGCTATATGCTACATGTGCACCACCAAGTCATAACAGTAGGCGAAATTAAGATGGATAAATAGACCAAATTATTAGGGTGAGGCACATGGGCTACTAAAATCTTACTACACAACATACACTCAGTATTACTTTCTTAGCTACAGTATGCATATCTCCTTGGCATATTACATCATTTATTCAGCAGCATAGAATACATTTTTGGACTCACCTTGTTGTGCTGTGCTCACTTGAACAGGAAGGAGGCGTGGCGGTCCTTCGTGGCCTTTTGTCATCAAAGTCTGACATTCTCTGGATTTATGGTGCTTTCAAAACAACTGGGAACTCGGAAAAAAACAAGGTTGAATCATGATGCACTATTGTAAAGTGACTGTTCCACTGGATGTCATAAGGTGAATGCACCAATTTGTAAGTCGCTCTGGATAAGAGCGTCTGCTAAATGACTTAAATGTAAATGTAAATGATGACGTCATTGATCTTCAGGTCGTAGCTCTAGAAAGAGGCCGGATTTACGATTCTGAGTTGAATGACTCTTCATAACGTATTTTCCCAGTCGGAGATCATTTATTCCTGACTTACCAGTTGTTTTGAACTCACTGAAGTTAAGTTTTCGCAGTTCAGAGTTAACAGTTGTTTTGAGCGTGGCACGAATCATGCTTCATTGACAGCATGGCCAATGTTGAATGTTTATCATTTTAAACTTAGAAAAGCCCCTTAATCCCAGATTTGGGACCACACAGCCACTCCACTGAATAGCAGGCTAGTAATTGCTTTGCAATGCTTGCAGTTAGCCAATGTCACTGATTCCTTCCAAACCACTCATTGTTGAATTTGCGATTTCCAACTTGTTGTTTAATGTTTATGTCCAATGGCTGATGAGCACCGATACGTTTTATCTATAATTTCTCTTAATTATTTCTCTTCATATGACAGCGATTAAAAAGGATTTGCCATAGATTGTAGACTTGATTCCTGATGATGACTGCTAGCTAAGATATGTGACACGTAAACTCAGCAAAAAAAGAAACTGTCAACTGCATTTATTTTCAGCAAACGTTGAAATTGGCTGCAATGACAGCAATCCCAACAGTCCGATGATGCTGTGGCACACCGCCCGATCCCGCTCCAGAGTACAGGCCTCGGTGTAACACTCATTCCTTCGATGATAAACTCGAATTCGACCATCACCCCTGGTGAGACATAATCGCGACTCGTCAGTGAAGAGCACTTTTTGCCAGTCCTGTCTGGTCCAATGATGGTGGGTTTGTGCCCAAAGGCGACATTGTTGCCGGTGATGTCTGGTGAGGACCTGCTTTACAACAGGCCTACAAGCCCCCAGTCCAGCCTCTCTCAGCCTATTGCGGACAGTCTGAGCACTGATGGTGGGATTGTGCGTTCCTGGTGTAACTCGGGCAGTTGTTGTTGCCATCCTGTACCTGTCACGCAGGTGTGATATTCGAATGTACCGATGCTGTGCAGGTGTTGTTGCACGTGGTCTGCCACTGCGAGGACGACCAGCTCCGTCCTGTTTCCCTGTAGCGCTGTCTTAGACGTCTCACAGTATGGACATTGCAATTTATTGCGCTGGCCACATCTGCAGTCCTCATGCCTTCTTGCAGCATGCCTAGGGCATGTTCACGCAGATGAGCAGGGACCCTGGGCATCTTTCTTTTGGTGTTTTTCAGAGTCAGTAGAAAGGCCTCTTTAGTTTCCTAAGTTTTCATAACTGTGACCATAATTGTCTACCGTCTGTCTGTAAGCTGTTTGTGTCTTAACGACCGTCCCACAGGTGCGTGTTCATTAATTATTTATGGTTCATTGAACAAGCATGGGAAACAGTGTTTAAACCCTTTACAATGAACATCTGGAATTTATTGGAATTTTTACGAATTATCTTTGAAAGACATGCTCCTGAAAAACATTTTGTTATACATTTTGTTATTTTTTGGGCTTACGTTATGTTGAATATTTTTACAGTATCTCTCATGCTAGAAAAGGTTGGATTTAAAGGATATTGCATAATCATGGGAACAGAGGAGAGCGGCATCAAGCTGGTCTTTACCCCCTGCATCACTGGACATTAGTTTATATACTAACTTGGAGTCAGAAGTGGAGCAGCGACTGTAGTTAGAGATTCTGAGCTTAGGGGTCAGAGACTGACAAGAGGTCAGGGAATAGTAGTGACAACTAGAGGTTGACCGATTAATCAGAATGGCCGATTAATTAGGGCTGATTTCAAGTTTTCATAACAATCGTAAATCGGTATTTTTGGACACCGATTTGGCCAATTTAAAAAATAATAATAATAATAATTATACCTTTACTTAACTAGGCAATTCAGTTCAGAACACATTCCTATTTTCAATGACGGCCTAGGAACGGTGGTTTAATAACTGCCTCGTTCAGGCACAGAACGACAGATTTTTACCTTGTCAGCTCG
Organism: Oncorhynchus gorbuscha; assembly: GCF_021184085.1. Classification (NCBI taxonomy): domain Eukaryota; kingdom Metazoa; phylum Chordata; class Actinopteri; order Salmoniformes; family Salmonidae; genus Oncorhynchus; species Oncorhynchus gorbuscha. The sequence goes on along the minus strand of NC_060184.1, from coordinate 26,885,866 downwards.
GAGGATTCAATCTTGCAACCTTACAGTTAACTCGTCCAACGCTCTAACCACCTGATTACATTGCACTCCACGAGGAGACTGCCTGTTACGCAAATGCAGTAAGCCAAGGTAAGTTGCTAGCTAGCATTAAACTTATCTTATAAAAAACAATCAATCAATCATAATCACTAGTTAACTACACATGGTTGATGATATTACTAGTTTATCTAGCGTGTCCTGCGTTGCATATAATCGATGCGGTGCGTATCGTAGCTCAACGTGTACCTAACCATAAACATCTGCATTTCTTCCAATAGTCAAAGGTTAATGAAATATACGTATAGAGAGAAATAGTCCTATAATTCCTATAATAACTACAACGTAAAACTTCTTACCTGGGAATATTGAAGACTCATGTTAAAAGGAACCACCAGCTTTCAGAGAATGTTCATGTTCATGTTCTGAGCAAGGAACTTAATCGTTAGCTTTCTTACATGGCACATATTGCACTTTTACTTTCTTCTCCAACACTTTGTTTTTGCATTATTTAAACATGTTTCATTATTTATTTGAGGCTAAATTGATTTTATTGATGTATTATATTAAGTTAAAATAAGTGTTCATTCAGTATTGTTGTAATTGTCATTATTACAAATAAAATAAAATAAATCGGCCGATTAATCGGTATCTGCTTTTTTTGGTCCTCCAATAATTGGTATCGGTATCGGCGTTGAAAAATCATAATTTGTCGACCTCTAGTGACAACACCTGTAGATATACAACTGGTATTGTAGCCACTTGGGAATGGTTATCTGATATGTTTAGAACACTTCTAGTGCAGAAAATATAAATGTGATTGGGCTAAAAATAAAGATGCATTGGTGGTGAACTGAAGTAGCTCTTAAATGATTTGGCCTGGGCATATGCATTCTAGGTCATGGAATAGAGTGCAGGATATGAATGTAAACTTTTAAAACACTGTTTAGACTTGCAATGCAATAATGTAGAGTGCAGTATGCATAGAAACATTTTATTTTAAAAACTCTGTTTATGTTTAAACTGTAAACATCACAGGTGTTTACTATAGTTATCTGGCATACATAATTTGTGTGTGTGTGTGTGTGTGTGTGTGTGTGTGCGTGCGTGCGTGCGTGCGTGCGTGCGTGCGTGCATACTCCATAGTATGCGTGTGTGTGAGCATTGCAGGCTTTTATTCTTCAGAGTATCAGTGGAGAAGCCTTGGGGTTAGCACTCCTGAGAAAGTTGACTCAGTCAGTCTGATATTTCATGCTCATTTAACAAACAAATAGAGAATAGGGATTTTAATTTGAACATTCTTCTAGTCATTAGTTGTTTATTGAACTCTTTAAACTGTGAAAATGATATTGTTTCTGTTGTTTCCTAGCTGCATTAAACTGTCTCAACTCATCCCCATTAAAACTAGCAACAAGAGACAGACCATAACATCAGCACTTGGCATTTTGGCACAAAACCTTTATCCAGTCAGATTGCTTTCTTCCAGCATGGCAATAATAGCCAGTTACACAAGGTGTGTGTGTGTGTTTTTCCACTACAGTGTTTCCATATGCAACCCAGCCTTCAGAGAGAGGGGCTACCTGAGTGTAGTATAGTGCTGCGGCCCCACCAGGCTGCCTCCCTACAACACAAGGCCTCGTTAAGGAGAGAATTATTTTGTTGTTCCCAGCCTTCCAGCCTCGCACTCGCTTTCTCATTAAGCCTGAGAAATAAAAACACTTAATGAAATATTTGAGGCGCATCTGTGGGCAGTTAGATGGGTGAGAGGGTTGCCAAGCATGTGTGGCAGCAGGTAGTGCTGTACTGTTTCCATACCAGGGTCTGGAGAGCAGAAGGAACTGTAGTACTGTGGCAGTACAGTGAAGACATGGCTGGGTGTATTGGACTATACAGCATACAGTAGAATAGATGTCTTTAGCATTTCATTTGACATGTCAGTGATTTAGCAGACGCTCTTAATCCAAAGCGACTTAAGTGCATTCACCATAAAGACGGCTAGGTGAGACAACCACATCACAGTCATAGTAAGTATTATTTTTCCTCCATAAAGCAGCTATCAGCAAAGTCAGTGCTAGCGAGGAAACGTTTCAATGTTTCCACACTAGATCAGAGGACACCAGTGCATGGGATGCAGCACACATTCCTCCCAGTATCAAACACGCCATCAAATCAAATTTAATTTCCCCATGGGCCGAATACAACAGGTGTAGACTTTACTGTGAAATGCTTGTAAGCCCTTAGCCCTTAACCAACAATGCAGTTCAAGAAATAGAGTTTAAAAAATATTGACTAAATAAACTAAAGTAAAAAATGTAATAAAAAGTAACACAATAAAATAACAATAACGAGGCAGGGGGGGGTACCAGTACCGAGTCAATGTCCTGGGTTACAGGTCGAGGTCATTTGTACCTGTAGGTAGAGGTACAGTGACTATGCATAGATAATAAACAGCGAGTAGCAGCAGTGTAAAAACAAAGGGAGGGTCAATGTAAATAGGCTGGGTGGCCATTTGATTAATTGTTCAGCAGTCTTATGGCTTGTGGGTAGAAGCTGTTAAGGAGCCTTTTGGACCTAGACTTGGTGCTCTGGTACCGCTTGCCGTGCGGTAGCAGAGAGAACAGTCTATGACTAGGGTGGCTGGAGTCTCTGACCATTTTTGGCACTGTGGCACACCTGTTTATTTTGAGACTATTAAGGAATGTGTTGTATACCCTCTGTAGCGCCTTACTGTATAACGTTTTGAGGATCTGAGGACCCTTGCCAAATCTTTTCAGTCTCCTAAAGGGGGAAAAGGCATTGACGTGCCCTCTTCACGACTGTCTTGGTGAGTTTGGATCGTGATAGTTTGTTGGTGACGTGGACACCAAGGAACGCAAAACTCTCGACCAGCTCCACGACAGCCCCGTTGATGTGAATGGGGGCATGTTCGGCCCTCCTTTTCCTGTAGACCACGATCACCTCCTTTGTCTTGCTCACATTGAGGGAGAGGTTGTTGTCTTGGCACCACACTGCCAGGTCTCTGGCCTCCTCCCTATAGGCTGTCTCATCGTTGTCAGTAATCATGCCTACCACCGTTGTGTCATCAGCAAACTTAATGATGGTGTTGGAGTCGTGCTTGGCTACGCATTCATGTGTGAACAGAGAGTACAGGAGGGGACTAAGCAAGCACCCCTCAGGGGCCCCAGTGTTGAGGATCAGCGTGGCAGACGTGTTGTTACCTACCCTTACCAGCTGGGAGCGGCACGTCAAGAAGTCCAGGATCCAGTTGCAGAGGGAGGTGTTTAGTCCCAGGGTCCTTAGCTTAGTCATGAGCATTGTGGGCACTATGGTGTTTAACGCTGACCTGTAGTCAGTGAACAGCATTCTCACATAGGTGTTCCTTTTGTCCAGGTGGGAAAGGGCAGTGTGTAGTACGATTGAGATTGCATCCTCTGTGGATCTGTTGGGGCGGTATGCGAATTGGAGTTGGTCTAGGGTTACCGGGATGATGGTGCTGATGTGAGCCATGACAAAGCACTTCATGGCTACCAACGTAGTCATTTAGGCAGATTACCTTTGCTTTCATGGGCACAGGGACCATGGTGGTCTGCTTGAAACATGTAGGTATTACAGTCTTGAACAGGGAGAGGTTGAAATGTCAGTGAAGACACTTGCCATTTCGTCCACGCATGCTCTGAGTACATGTCCTGGTAATCCGTCTGGCCTGGCGGCCTTGTGAAACACTGCAGCTCCATGTACTGTACTCTGGCACACCTGTTTATTTTGAGACTGTTGCTAAGGAATGTTGTATATTTAAGAAATGGTGATACAGGGAGTAAATTATTTGGAGTGTTTGGCCTGGCTTGAAAGAATGCAGTAATAATAGCTGCAGTCTGTTAGTGGTCCTGGGCTTAGGCCACGCTTAACCCAAAGGAGAGAGACCATCATGTCTATCTGTCCTTCTACCCCCATTACCCACCGCACACACACGCACTCTGCATGGTATGAGCCATCACTTTTGATAGGAGCTGGCTGGCTGGCTGGGGTACAGACATTCACCAGAGATGGTGAGCTCACCACATACAGTACAGTCCACACACACACACACACACACACACACACACACACACACACACACACACACACACACACACACACACACACACACACACACACACACACACACACACACACACACACACACACACACACACACACACACACACAGAGAGAGAGAGAGCACATTTATTAGCAGAGCCTGAAATAGCATGGATAATGCTAGGTCCAGATAGGCAGCATTCATGACGGGCTAGTGTGTGTGTCGTGATAGAGAACGGTAATGCTGTCGTTATTTGAGTCCCTCAGTATGATAGATGATGGCTAGGAGAGTGTTGCGATCCCAGTGGTCTTTTAGGTGGGGAGATGTTTGAAACTCTGTATCTTATAGTTGACAGATACTGATATGGTAGTTAGGTCCTTTATCTTGTTCTGAGGACTGGGCTTGTGCAGTGTGGTGTCAGATCTCCTCTCCTACTATCCCCTGTCATTCTCTTCCTCTCAGCACCTCTCATTCGTTCTCTATTTCCTTTTCACTCGTTTTATTTTCTGCATTCCCCTTCTCTCGCTCTCCCCTCCTCTCCCTCTCTGCGCGTCAGAATGTAGCAGCATTGACGTCACCCAGTGGTTGGCTGAGGAGTCCAGGCCCTCAGGAGAAATGGAGAGAGAGACTCACTTTGTAACACAATGCTGTGTGAATACTCTGAATAACAATTATTATTATTATTTGTATTTTTTTTACATTTAATCTTTATTTAACTAGGCAAGTTAGTTAAGAACAAATTCTTATTTACAATGATGGCCTACCGGGGAACAGTGAGGTAACGGCCTTGTTCAGGGGCAGAAATACACATTTTTACCTTGTCAGCTCCGGGATTCGAAACCAGGAACCTTTCAGTTACTGGCCCAACGCTGTGAACACTAGGCTACCTTCCGCCCAGGCAGATCCCCATTAGCTGTTGCAAAAGCAGGGGTCTTCCTAGGGTCCACACAAAACATGAAACATGTCATAATACAGAACAAGAACAGCTCAAGGACAGAACTACATTTTTTTTAAGGCACACGTAGCCTACATATCAATGCATACACACAAACTATCTAGGTCAAATAGGGGCGAGGCGTTGTGCCGTGAGGTGTTGCTTTATCTGTTCATTTGAGCAATTTGAGATGGAACGGAGTTCTATGCAATAATGGCTCTATATAATACTGTACACCTTCTTAAATTTGTTCTGGATTTGGGGACTGTGAAAAGACCCCTGGTGGCATGTCTTGTGAGGTAAGTGTGTGTGTCAGAGCTGTGTGTAAGTTGACTATGCAAACAATTTGGGATTTTAAACACATTAATGTTTCTTATAAAAAGAAGTGACGCAGTCAGTCTCTCATCAACTCTTAGCCAAGAGAAACGGGCATACATAGTATTTATATCAGCCCTCTGGTTACAATGAAGAGCAAGACGTGCCGCTCTGTTCTGGGCCAGTTGCAGCTTAATGAGGTCTTTCCTTGCAGCACTGGACCACACGACTGGACAATAATCAAGATTAAACAAAACTAGAGCCTGCAGAACTTCCTTTTTGGAGTGTGGTGTCAAAAAAGCAGAGCATCTCTTTATTACGACCAAACCTCTCCCCATTTTTACAACTATTGAATCTATATGTTTTGACCATTTTACAATCTAAGGTAACGCCAAATAATTTAGTCTCCTCAACTTATTCAACAGCCACACCATTCATTACCAGATTCAGCTGAGGTCTAGAACTAAAGGCATGATTTGTACCAAATAAAATGCTCTTAGTTTTAGAGATGTTCAGGACCAGTTTGTTACTGGCCACCCATTCCAAAACAGACTTTATGTCATGTTTTGTCTTATATTGTCTTGTCATTTTGCTTTCCCTTCTGTTCGTTTTCCCCCTGCTGGTCTTTTTAGGTTCGTTCCCTTTTTCTCTCCCTCCCTCTCTCTCTTCTCTCTATCGTTCCGTTCCTGCTCCCAGCTGATCCTATTCCCCTAATCAATCTTCTATTCTTTTCACACCTGTTCCGTATCTTGCCCTCTGATTAGAGTCCCTATTTCTCCCCTTGTCTTCCGTTTCTGTCCTGTCGGATCCTTGTATATTGTTCACCGTGCTGTGTCTTTGTCTTGCCCTGTCGTGTCTTGTTTCCCTCAGATGCTGCGTGTGAGCAGGTGTCTGAGTCTGCTACGGTCGGTGCCTTCCCGAGGCAACCTACAGTTTATGGTCGAGTCTCCAGTCTGTCCTCGTCACTACGAGTGGAATTAGTTTTTTATGCTTTGTTTTCTGCTCCGATTTGTCTAGGAGTATTGCCTATTTCCTTTACTGGAATAAAGACTCTGTTTTCGCCAAGTCGCTTTTGGGTCCTCATTCACCTGCATAACAGAAGGATCCGACCAAAGAATGGACCCAGCGACTACAGACGCTCGTAACACTGCCGTCGAGATCCAAGGAGCCATGCTCGGCAGACACGAGCAGGAATTGTCTGCTGCTCGTCATGCCGTGGAGAACCTGGCCGCTCAGGTTTCCGACCTCTCTGGACAGTTCCAGAGTCTTCGTCTCGTGCCACCTGTTACTTCCTGGACTGCCGAGCCTCCGGAACCTAGGGTTAATAACCCACCTTGTTACTCCGGGCAGCCCACGGAGTGCCGCTCCTTTCTCACCCAGTGTGATATTGTGTTCTCTCTCCAACCCAACACATACTCTAGAGAGAGAGCTCGGGTTGCTTACGTCATATCACTCCTTACTGGCCGGGCTCGAGAGTGGGGCACAGCTATCTGGGAGGCAAGGGCTGATTGTTCTAACAATTACCAGAACTTTAAAGAGGAGATGATTCGGGTTTTTGATCGTTCAGTTTTTGGTAGGGAGGCTTCTAGGGCCCTGGCTTCCCTATGTCAAGGTGATCGATCCATAACGGATTACTCTATAGAGTTTCGCACTCTTGCTGCCTCTAGTGACTGGAACGAGCCGGCGCTACTCGCTCGTTTTCTGGAGGGACTCCACGCAGAGGTTAAAGATGAGATTCTCTCCCGGGAGGTTCCTTCCAGTGTGGACTCTTTGATTGCTCTCGCCATCCGCATAGAACGACGGGTAGATCTTCGTCACCAAGCTCGTGGAAGAGAGCTTGCGTTAACGGTGTTTCCCCGCTCCGCATCGCAACCATCTCCCTCCTCTGGCTCAGAGACTGAGCCCATGCAGCTGGGAGGTATTCGCATCTCGACTAAGGAGAGGGAACGGAGGATCACCAACCGCCTGTGCCTCTATTGCGGACTTGCTGGACATTTTGTCAATTCATGTCCAGTAAAGGCCAGAGCTCATCAGTAAGCGGAGGGCTACTGGTGAGCGCTACTACTCAGGTCTCTCCATCAAGATCCTGTACTACTATGTCGGTCCATCTACGCTGGACCGGTTCGGGTGCTACATGCAGTGCCTTGATAGACTCTGGGGCTGAGGGTTGTTTTATGGACGAAGCATGGGCTCGGAAACATGACATTCCTTTCAGACAGTTAGAGAAGCCTACGCCCATGTTCGCCTTAGATGGTAGTCATCTCCCCAGTATCAGATATGAGACACTACCTTTAACCCTCACAGTATCTGGTAACCACAGTGAGTCTATTTCCTTTTTGATTTTTCGTTCACCTTTTACACCTGTTGTTTTGGGTCATCCCTGGCTAGTATGTCATAATCCTTCTATTAATTGGTCTAGTAATTCTATCCTATCCTGGAACGTTTCTTGTCATGTGAAGTGTTTAATGTCTGCAATCCCTCCCGTTTCTTCTGTCCCCACTTCTCAGGAGGAACCTGGCGATTTGACAGGAGTGCCGGAGGAATATCATGATCTGCGCACGGTCTTCAGTCGGTCCAGAGCCAACTCCCTTCCTCCTCACCGGTCGTATGATTGTAGTATTGATCTCCTTCCGGGGACCACTCCTCCTCGGGGTAGACTATACTCTCTGTCGGCTCCCGAACGTAAGGCTCTCGAGGATTATTTGTCTGTGTCTCTTGACGCCGGCACCGTAGTGCCTTCTTCCTCTCCTGCCGGGGCGGGGTTTTTTTTTGTTAAGAAGGACGGTACTCTGCGCCCCTGCGTGGATTATCGAGGGCTGAATGACATAACGGTTAAGAATCGTTATCCGCTTCCCCTTATGTCATCAGCCTTCGAGATTCTGCAGGGAGCCAGGTTCTTTACTAAGTTGGACCTTCGTAACGCTTACCATCTCGTGCGCATCAGAGAGGGGGACGAGTGGAAAACGGCGTTTAACACTCCGTTAGGTCATTTTGAGTACCGGGTTCTGCCGTTTGGTCTCGCCAATGCGCCAGCTGTTTTTCAGGCATTAGTTAATGATGTTCTGAGAGACATGCTGAACATATTTGTTTTTGTCTACCTTGACGATATCCTGATTTTTTCACCGTCACTCGAGATTCATGTTCAGCATGTTCGACGTGTACTCCAGCGCCTTTTAGAGAATTGTCTCTACGTGAAGGCTGAGAAGTGCTCTTTTCATGTCTCCTCCGTTACTTTTCTCGGTTCTGTTATTTCCGCTGAAGGCATTCAGATGGATCCCGCTAAGGTCCAAGCTGTCAGTGAGTGGCCCGTTCCAAGGTCACGTGTCGAGTTGCAGCGCTTTCTAGGTTTCGCTAATTTCTATCGGCGTTTCATTCGTAATTTCGGTCAAGTTGCTGCCCCTCTCACAGCTCTTACTTCTGTCAAGACGTGTTTTAAGTGGTCCGGTTCCGCCCAGGGAGCTTTTGATCTTCTCAAAGAACGTTTTACGTCCGCTCCTATCCTCGTTACTCCTGACGTCACTAGACAATTCATTGTCGAGGTTGACGCTTCAGAGGTAGGCGTGGGAGCCATTCTATCCCAGCGCTTCCAGTCTGACGATAAGGTTCATCCTTGCGCTTATTTTTCTCATCGCCTGTCGCCATCGGAACGCAACTATGATGTGGGTAACCGCGAACTGCTCGCCATCCGCTTAGCCCTAGGCGAATGGCGACAGTGGTTGGAGGGGGCGACCGTTCCTTTGTCGTTTGGACAGACCATAAGAACCTTGAGTACATCCGTTCTGCCAAACGACTTAATGCACGTCAAGCTCGTTGGGCGTTGTTTTTCGCTCGTTTCGAGTTTGTGATTTCTTACCGTCCGGGTAGTAAGAACACCAAGCCTGATGCCTTATCCCGTCTCTTTAGTTCTTCTGTGGCTTCTACTGATCCCGAGGGGATTCTTCCTTATGGGCGTGTTGTCGGGTTGACAGTCTGGGGAATTGAAAGACAGGTTAAGCAAGCACTCACGCACACTGCGTCGCCGCGCTTGTCCTAGTAACCTTCTTTTCGTTCCTGTTTCTACTCGTCTGGCTGTTCTTCAGTGGGCTCACTCTGCCAAGTTAGCTGGTCATCCCGGCGTTCGAGGTACTCTTGCTTCTATTCGCCAGCGCTTTTTAGTGGCCTACTCAGGAGCGTGACACGCGCCGTTTCGTGGTTGCTTGTTCGGACTGCGCGCAGACTAAGTCAGGTAACTCTCCTCCTGCCGGTCGTCTCAGACCGCTTCCCATTCCTTCTCGACCATGGTCTCACATCGCCTTAGACTTCATTACCGGTCTGCCTTTGTCTGCGGGGAAGACTGTGATTCTTACGGTTGTCGATAGGTTCTCTAAGGCGGCACATTTCATTCCCCTCGCTAAGCTTCCTTCCGCTAAGGAGACGGCACAAATCATCATCGAGAATGTGTTCAGAATTCATGGCCTCCCCGTCTCGTTAGACGCCGTTTCAGACAGAGGCCCGCAATTCACGTCACAGTTTTGGAGGGAGTTCTGTCGTTTGATTGGTGCGTCCGTCAGTCTCTCTTCCGGGTTTCATCCCCAGTCTAACGGTCAAGCAGAAAGGGCCAATCAGACGATTGGTCGCATACTACGCAGCCTTTCTTTTAGAAACCCTGCGTCTTGGGCAGAACAGCTCCCTGGGCAGAATACGCTCACAACTCGCTTCCTTCGTCTGCTACCGGGTTATCTCCGTTTCAGAGTAGTCTGGGTTACCAGCCTCCTCTGTTCTCATCCCAGCTTGCCGAGTCCAGCGTTCCCTCCGCTCAAGCGTTTGTCCAACGTTGTGAGCGCACCTGGAGGAGGGTGAGGTCTGCACTTTGCCGTTACAGGGCACAGACTGTGAGAGCCGCCAATAAACGTAGGATTAAGAGTCCTAGGTATTGTTGCGGCCAGAGAGTGTGGCTTTCCACTCGCAACCTTCCCCTTACGACAGCTTCTCGTAAGTTGACTCCGCGGTTCATTGGTCCGTTCCGTGTCTCCCAGGTCGTCAATCCTGTCGCTGTGCGACTGCTTCTTCCGCGACATCTTCGTCGCGTCCATCCTGTCTTCCATGTCTCCTGTGTCAAGCCCTTTCTTCGCACCCCCGTTCGTCTTCCCTCCCCCCCCCCGTCCTTGTCGAGAGCGCACCTATTTACAAGGTACGTAGGATCATGGACATGCGTTCTCGGGGACGGGGTCACCAATACTTAGTGGATTGGGAGGGTTACGGTCCTGAGGAGAGGAGTTGGGTTCCGTCTCGGGACGTGCTGGACCGTTCGCTGATTGATGATTTCCTCCGTTGCCGCCAGGATTCCTCCTCGAGTGCGCCAGGAGGCGCTCGGTGAGTGGGGGGGGGTACTGTCATGTTTTGTCTTATATTGTCTTGTCATTTTGCTTTCCCTTCTGTTCGTTTTCCCCCTGCTGGTCTTTTTAGGTTCGTTCCCTTTTTTCTCTCTCCCTCTCTCTCTCTTCTCTCTATCGTTCCGTTCCTGCTCCCAGCTGATCCTATTCCCCTAATCAATCTTCTATTCTTTTCACACCTGTTCCGTATCTTGCCCTCTGATTAGAGTCCCTATTTCTCCCCTTGTCTTCCGTTTCTGTCCTGTCGGATCCTTGTATATTGTTCACCGTGCTGTGTCTTTGTCTTGCCCTGTCGTGTCTTGTTTCCCTCAGATGCTGCGTGTGAGCAGGTGTCTGAGTCTGCTACGGTCGGTGCCTTCCCGAGGCAACCTACAGTTTATGGTCGAGTCTCCAGTCTGTCCTCGTCACTACGAGTGGAATTAGTTTTTTATGCTTTGTTTTCTGCTCCGATTTGTCTAGGAGTATTGCCTATTTCCTTTACTGGAATAAAGACTCTGTTTTCGCCAAGTCGCTTTTGGGTCCTCATTCACCTGCATAACACTTTAACTCTTTGTTAAGGGTTTCAGTGACTTCATTAGCTGTGGTTGTGTCAAGCGGGACTAGGTGGGTGAAGGAATCAGACGCAGAGAGTTCCACTGGGGAAAAGTGCTCTTTACTTCGGCACATAAAATGATAAGCGCAACAATACAGGGCGCGGACATACAACGTGACAACCCAAAAAAACACAGGGTGCCAAGTTAAGAAAATAAATCCACCTCGCGATACCTAAAATGCACACAATTAACATAAAAACAATCCCGCACAAAACAAGGGCGGGTCTACCTACTAAATATAGGGAAGCTCATAAAGCCAAACAACAGAAACACAGGTGAAATGAATAAGACAAAACAAACAGACAAACGAAAAAGGGATCGGTGGCGGCTAGTAGCACGGTGACGACGACCGCCGAGCACCGCCCGAACAGGCAGGGCAGCCAACTTTGGCGGAAGTCGTGACAGGTTGCTGATGTGTATATGGTTGAATCATCAGCATACATGGACACACATGCTTTGTTTAATGCCAGTGGCAGGTCATGTGCCATTAAACCCCTTCAACTCATCCAGAACGCCGCAGCCCGTCTGGTGTTCAACCTTCCCAAGTTCTCTCACGTCACCCCGCTGCTCCGTTCTCTCCACTGGCTTCCAGTTGAAGCTCGCATCCGCTACAAGACCATGGTGCTTGCCTACGGAGCTGTGAGGGGAACGGCACCTCAGTACCTCCAGGCTCTGATCAGGCCCTACACCCAAACAAGGGCACTGCGTTCATCCACCTCTGGCCTGCTCGCCTCCCTACCACTGAGGAAGTACAGCTCCCGCTCAGCCCAGGCAAAACTGTTCGCTGCCCTGGCCCCCCCCAATGGTGGAACAAACTCCCTCACGACGCCAGGACAGCGGAGTCAATCACCACCTTCCGGAGACACCTGAAACCCCACCTCTTTAAGGAATACCTAGGATAGGTTAAGTAATCCCTCTCACCCCACCCCCCCCCTAAGTTTTAGATGCACTATTGTTAAGTGACTGTCCCACTGGATGTCATAAGGTGAATGCACCAATTTGTAAGTCGCTCTGGATAAGAGCGTCTGCTAAATGACTTAAATGTAAATGTAAATGTAATGTAATGTAAAAAATTGAAAAGAGTAGAGGACCTAGAGTAAACCACACTTTAAATGTTGGATATTGGAGAAGCTTCCAATTAAAGAAAACCTTTTTGAATTCTATTAGATAGATAGCTCTGAATCCACGATATGGCAGAGGTCGAAAAGCCATAACACATACGTTTTTTCAACCACAGTTTAATTATATCAAAGGCTGCACTGAAATCTAACAGTACAGCTCTGACGATCTTATTATTATCAATTTCTTTCAACCAATCATCAGTCATTTGTGTCAATGTTGAGTACCCTTCTCTATAAGCATGCTGAAAGTCTGTTGTAAATTTGTTTACAGAGAAATAGCATTGTATTTGGTCAATCACAATTTTTTAAAACAGGTTGCTAAGAGCTGGCAGCAAGGTCTGCTGTTAGAACCAGTAAAGGCCGATTTACCACTCTTGGGTAGCAGAATTACTTTGGCTTCCCTCCAGGCCTGAGGACAAAGACTTTCCTCTAGGCTCAGATTAAATATATGATAGATAGGAGTGGCTATAGAGTCTGCCACCATCCTCAGTAGCTTTCCATCTAAGTTGTCAATGTTTTCTTTGATTATTAGTTTTTTTTAATGCATGAATATCAAGGCTCACTGTTCATTGTTGGCATTTCCTGCCTAAATTTGCCCACTTTGCCAATGAAGTAATCATTAAAATAATTGCCAACATCAACTGGCTATGTGATTAATAGGCAATCTAATTCGATGAAAGATAGAGTTGATTTGGTCTTTTTGCCCATAATTTCATTTAAAGTACTTTTTTCCATCATTCTTTATATCATAGATCTTGGCCTCATAATACAGTTTCTTCTTTTTGTTGAGTTTAGTCACAAAATGTCTCAATTTGCAGTAAGTCAGCCAGTCAGATGTCCAGCCAGACTTATTAGCCACTCCTTTTGCCCCATCTCTTAAACCATACTGTTTTTCAATTCCTCATCAATCCATGGGTCTTGGCTCTTCCAAGATGGCATAGCAGTCGGACGTGTGTTTGTCTTGTACCGTGTACATAGTCGTTTTCCTTTGTTTGTTTTTTTCATATATATTTTGTATATATTTTAATCTCACTTTCCATCTACGAACTGAATATTTACCTGCAACCTGCCTCACCCAATGTGGTACGGATCTACTATTTTTATACTTTAGAATCGGAAACCCCATCAGAAGTTAGCCAGCTAACTAGCTGTGAGCTAGTAGTCAGTTAGCCACTGCTAGCGGTCTTCACTGTTAACTCGGACATCAGCCAGCTTCAGCTTCTACCGCATCACTGGATTCCTGCCGCAAGCCCTGGTCCATTACACCGGATCATCGCAGGTAGCTAGCTGCATTCGAGTGACTACTGCTAGCTAATGCCTCTGTCCTGTAGTAAGCACAAGTTAGCCTTGAGCTAGCCTTGAGCTAGACCCATCTCCCGGCTAGCCAAATAGGTCTACCAGCTAATTCTTGGGCTACAATACCTCTTTTGTCAATTGGCCTGGACCCTTTATTGCTGACACGGAGCCCCGCCAATCCATCACGATTGGTCTGCCGACGTAATCGTCCAAGCTAGTTTCAACAGGCTTTTCCGTTGCGACATCGGCGAAGGCCCATCTGCTAGCCCTGGCCCACTAGCTGTCTGAATCGCCGTGTCTCCAGCTCGCCTAGCCTAGTAGCAACTACTGAACGGCTCCCTGTCTAATCTGTTGCGGCTTATTGGACCCTATGATCACTCGGCTACACATGCCTCGTCCTAATGTCAACATGCCTTGTCTATTGCTGTTTTGGTTAGTTATTATTGTCTTATTTCACTGTAGAGCCCCCAGCCCTGCCCAACATGCCTTATATAGGCCTTTTGTCCCACCCCCCACACATGCGGAGACCTCACCTGGCTTAACTGGTGCCTCTAGAGACAAAACCTCTCTCATCGTCACTCAATGCCTAGGTTTACCTCCGCTGTACTCACATCCTACCATACCTTTATCTGTACATTATGCCTTGAATCTATTCTTTCACGCCCAGAAATCTGCTTATTTTACTCTATTCCAAATGCACTAGACAACCAGTTCTTATAGCCTTTAGCCGTACCCTTATCCTACTCCTTCTTTGTTCCTCTGGTGATGTAGAGGTTAACCCAGGCCCTGCAGCCCCCAGCACCACTCCTATTCCCCAGGCGCTCTTATTTGTTGACTTCTGTAATTGTAAAAGCCTTGGTTTCATGCATGTTAACATCAGAAGCCTCCTCCCTAAATTTGTTTTATTCACTGCTTTAGCACACTCCGCCAACCCTGATGTCCTAGACGTGTCAGAATCCTGGCTTAGGATGACCCCCAAAAATTCTGAAATTTCCAACCCCAACTACAACATTTTCCGCCAAGATAGAACTGCCAAAGTGGGTGGAGTTGCATTCTACTGCAGAGTTCTGTCATGCTATCCAGGTCTGTGCCCAAACAATTCTACTTTTAAAAATCCACCTTTCCAGAAAGAAGTCTCTCACCGTTGCGCTTGTTATAAACCCCCCTCAGCCCCCAGCTGTGCCCTGGACAACATATGTGAATTGATCGCCCTCATATATCTTCAGAGTTCATACTGTTAGGTGACCTAAACTGGGTTATGCTTAACACCCCGGTCGTCCTACAGTCTAAGCTAGATGCCCTCAATCTCACACAAATTATCAAGGAACCTACCAGGTACAACCCTAAATCCGTAACCATAGGTACCCTCTTAGATATCATCCTGACTAACCTGTCCTCTAAATACACCTCTGCTGTCTTCTACCAGGATCTCAGCAATCACTTCCTCATTGCCTGCGTCCGTAATGGGTCCATGGTCAAACGAACACCCCTCCTCATTGTCAAACGCTCCCTAAAACACTTCAGGAAGCAGGCCTTTCTAATTGACCTGGCCCAGGTATCCTGTAAAGATTTTGACCTCATCCCGTCAGTAGAGGATGCCTGGTTGCTCTTTAAAAGTGATTTCCTCACCATCTTAAATAAGCATGCCCCATTCATAAAATGTAGAACTAAGAACAGATATAGCCCTTGGTTCACCTCAGACTTGACTGCCCTTGACTAGCACAAAAACATCCTGTGACGTTCTGCATTAGCTTCAAATAGCCCCCGCGATATGCAACTTTTCAGGGAAGTCAGGAACCAATATACACAATCAGTTAGGAAAGCTAAGGCTAGCTTTTTCAAACAGAAATTTCCATCCTGTAGCACTAATTCCAAAAAGTTTTGGGACATGGAGAATAAGAGCACCTACTCCCAGCTGCCTACTGCACTGAAGCTAGGAAACACTGTCAGCACTGATAAATCTACGATAATCGATCATTTCAATAAGCATTTTTCTACAGCTGGCTATGCTTTCCACCTGGCTACCCCTACCTCGGCCAACAGCTCTGCATCCCCTGCAGCAACCCCCACTCAGAATATGTGAACAACTACCTAGGTGTCTGGTTAGACTGTAAACTCTCCTTACAGACTCACATTAAGCATCTCCAATCCAAAATTAAATCTAGAATCGGCTTCCTATTTCGCAACAAATCCTCCTTCACTCATGCTGCCAAACATACCCTCGTAAGACTGACTATCCTACCGATCCTTGACTTCAGCGAAGTCATTTACAAAATAGCCTCCAACACTCTACTCAGCAAACTGGATATAGTCTATCACAGTGCCATCCATTTTGTCACCAAAGCCCCATATACTACCCACCACTGCGACCTGTATGCTCTCGTTGGCTGGCCAACGCTACATATTCTTTGCCAAACGCACTGGCTCCAGGTCATCTATAAGTCCTTGCTAGGTAAAGCCCCAATTTATCTCAGCTCACTGGTCACCATAGCAACACCCACCCGTAGCACACGCTCCAGCAGGTATATTTCACTGGACATCCCCAAAGCCAACACCTCTTTGGCTGCCTTTCCTTCCAGTTCTCTGCTGCCAATGACTGTAATGAATTGCAAAAATCACTGAAGCTGGAGACTTATATCTCCCCCTCTAATCTCCCTCTCTAACTCTAGCTGTCAGAGCAGCTTACGGATCACTCTACCTATACACAGCCAATCTGTAAATAACACACCCAACTACCTCGCCCCATGTTATTATTTATCTTTTTGCTCTTTTGCACCCCAGTATCTCTACTTGCACATCATCATCTGCACATCTATCACTCCAGTGTTAATGCTAAATTGTAATTATTTCGCCCCTATGGCCTATTTATTGCCTTACCACCCTAATCTTGTACATTTGCACACATTGTACATATATTTTTCTATTGTGTTATTGACTGTGCATTTGTTTATGTGTAACTCTGTGTTGTTGTTTTTGTCGCACTGCTTTGCTTTATCTTGGCCAGGTCGCAGTTGTAAATGAGTGTTGTAAATTGTAAATGCCAAACCCGTTTGACATGTTTCTGTAACGGAACTTTTTGACATTTCGTCTGCAACTAGTGAACGCACTTCGTGATTTTGGATTTGTTTACAAAACGCGCTAACAAAAGTAGCTATTTGGACATAAATGATGGACATTATCGAACAAAACAAACATTTATTGTGGAACTGGGATTCCTGGGAGTGCATTCTGATGAAGATCATCAAAGGTAAGTGAATATTTATAATGTTATTTCTGACTTCTGTTGACTGCACAATATGGCGGATATCTTTTTGGCTTGTTGGGTCTCTGAGCGCCGTACTCAGATTATTGCATGGTTTGCTTTTTCTGTAAAGCTTTTTTTAAATCTGACACAGCGGTTGCATTAAGGAGTTTATCTAAAGTTCCATGTATAACACTTGGATTTTCATCAACATTTATAATGAGTATTTCTGTAAATTTATGTGGCTTTCTGCAAAATCACCGGATGTATTTGGAACGACTGAACATAATGCGCCAATGTATACTGAGATTTTGTTATATAAATATGAACTTTATCGAACAAAACATACATGTATTGTGTAACATGAAGTCCTATGAGTGTCATCTGATGAAGATCATCAAAGGTTAGTGATTAGTTCTATCTCTATTTCTGATTTTTGTGACTCCACTCTTTCGCTGGAAAAATGGCTGTGTTTTTCTGTGACTTGGCTCTGACCTAACATAATCGTTTGTGGTGCTTTCGCTATAAATCCTATTTGAAATCGGACACTGTGGTAGGATTAACAATAAGATACTTGTATGTTTGAGGAATTTTTATTATGAGATTTCTGTTGTTTGAATTTGGCGCCCTGCACTTTCACTGGCTGTTGTCATATTGATCCCGTTAACGGGATCTCGGCCCTACAACATTTTTAACAGGTGCATGTTTATCAATAATTGAAAGAAGCAATTTCATAAATTTATTAAGTGCAGCATCTGGATGCTTCTCATTAATCACATCAGACTAACAAATATTTTTAACATCATCCACATAAGAGTCACAGCAAAATATTTTGTATGAGCTCTTGTATACTATTTTAGGCCCAGCTGTCGGAACTTTGGCTTTCATGGATATAGCCACTATATTGTGATCACTGCATCCACTGGGTATGGATACAGCTTAGAACAAAGTTCTACAGTATTAGTAAAAATGTGATCGATACATGTGGATGATCTTGTTCCTGTAGTGTTTGTAAACACCCTGGTAGGTTGATTAATAACCTGAACCAGATTACAGGCACTGGTTACAGTGAGAAGCTTCCTCTTGCGCGGACAGCTTGATGAAAACCAGTCAATATTCAGGTCCCCAAGAAAGTAGACCTCTATGTTTACAACACATACACTATCAAGCATTTCACACATATTATTCAGATACTGACTGTTCGCAATTGGTGTCCTAAAAGGCTTTAGATTAGGGATGCATGATATATCGGTGAGTATATCAGAATCGGCCGATATTAGCTAAAAATGGCAACATTGCATCGGCCCGATGTCTAATTTAACGCCGATGTGCAAGTCCGTAGTCAAAGCTGATGTGCATACCTACATATATGACGTAAGTAGATTACGTAATGATGCCATGGAGCGCACACTAAGAGCACACTTCCAACAACTCAACAAGTTCAAGACGAGCAGTCATTTGAAAGAGTAAGAACATTTCAGCGAGACAACTCAAAGGTGAAATCCTTTAACGCCAAGATAATGGAATTCATTGCCCTTGACAATCAACCGTCCTCTGTCGTGGATGATGTTGGCTTTGCCCACTGGTCGAACCCCGGTACACACTATTCTTCAGATGTTGCCCTACCGGAGTTACACAGTAACTCGTTGAAACGTACATCTATGAGGTACTTGCTATGGGCGTCACTGCTATTAGCTTCATGACTGACATTTGGACCAACCAATGTTAGCCCCATGAGCATACTGAGTCTGACAGGACAGTGGGTCGACGAAACTTGGAAAATCATGAACACACTCCTAGAGCCATTCAAACAACTGGCTTGAGAAATAAGCTAATCAACTGCTTCTGCAGCAGACGTGATTCCCTCTGTCATGGCATTGAAACGCCTGCTCAACAAAACTGCCCACACAGACCGTGGGGTTAAAACTTACAAAAGTACTGGAGGCTGTGAACAAGCGATTTGGTGGCATTCTCTCTGAGCCTCTTTACTGTGTCGCCACCATGTTCGATGCTAGGTACAAGACCCGCTACTTCAATGCGGACAAGAAACAGGGTTTACGTGAAATGTTACATACACAGCTGGACAAGATGGAAACGGACACAATGACAGTGCGCACTGAGGATGAGATGCCACGGACAGACAGAGCTGAAACTTCACTGCTTGACATGTATGATGAAATCCTGGTTGAGAATGAAACGACTGAACAAATGAACAACAAAACAACACAGCAAGTAAATGAAGGAAATAGATTTTGATTATGTTTTACTGGTAAGGGGGTCATACGTAAATGCCAACAAAATAACTTTTGGGTCAGTGTGGTGTGTGTGTGTGTGGTATGTGTGTAACCTTTATTTAACTCCCCAAGTCAGTTAAGAACACATTCTTATTTACAAAATCAAAATCAAATCAAATTTTATTTGTCACATACACATGGTTAGCAGATGTTAATGCGAGTGTAGCGAAATGCTTGTGCTTCTAGTTCCGACAATGCAGTGATAACCAACAAGTAATCTAACTAACAATTCCAAAACTACTGTCTTATACACAGTGTAAGGGGATAAGGAACATGTACATAAGGATATATGAATGAGTGATGGTACAGAACAGCATACAGTAGATGGTTTCGAGTACAGTATATACATATGAGATGAGTGTGTAGACAAAGTAAACAAAGTGGCATAGTTAAAGTGGCTAGTGATACATGTGTTACATAAGGATGCAGTCGATGTTGTAGAGTACAGTATATACATATGCATATGAGATGAATAATGTAGGGTAAGTAACATTATATAAGGTAGCATTGTTTAAAGTGGCTAGTGATATATTTACATCATTTCCATCAATTCCCATTATTAAAATGGCTGGAGTTGGGTCAGTGTCAATGACAGTGTGTTGGCAGCAGCCACTCAATGTTAGTGGTGGCTATTTAACAGTCTGATGGCCTTGAGATAGAAGCTGTTTTTCAGTCTCTCGGTCCCAGCTTTGATGCACCTGTACTGACCTCGCCTTCTGGATGATAGCGGGGTGAACAGGCAGTGGTTCGGGTGGTTGATGTCCTTGATGATCTTTATGGCCTTCCTGTAACAACGGGTGGTGTAGGTGTCCTGGAGGGCAGGTAGTTTGCCCCCGGTGATGCGTTGTGCAGTCCTCACTACCCTCTGGAGAGCCTTACTGTCATGTTTGTCATTCATTGTCATGTCTTGTCCCTGTGCTCCCCATGCTATTCGTTTCCCTCTGCTGGTCTTGTTTGGTTCTATCCTTCTCTCTCCCCCTCCCTCTCTCACTCTCTCGCTCTCTCTTCTCTCTGTCGTTCCGTTCCTGCTCCCAGCTGTTCCTATTCCCCTAATCATCATTTAGTCTTTCCACACCTGTTCCCGATCCTTTCCCCTGATTAGACTCCCTATTTATTCCTTTGTGATCCGTTCCTGTTCCATCGGTTCCTTGTTTTGTATTCCATGCTGTGATTGCGTTTCGCCCTGTCCTGTCGTGTTTTTTGCCGTGATTGTGTATCACCCTGTCCTGTCGTGTTTTGTGCCTTCTTCAGACGCTGCGTGTGAGCAGGTGTCTCAGTTGACTACGGCCTGCGCCTACCCGAAGCGACCTGCAGTCTGTGGCCGCTTCTCCAGTTGTTTTCCCCTCTACTAATCTAGAGGATTTCAGTTATTCGGTTTTGAACATTAATAAACTCTGTTTCTGTTAAGTCGCGTTTGGGTCCTCCTTCACCTGCATGACAGAAGGAACCGATCAAAGAATGGACCCAGCGACTTCAGACGCTCGTTACACTGCCGTCGAGATCCAAGGAGCCATGCTCGGCAGACACGAGCAGGAATTGTCTGCTGCTCGCCATGCCGTGGAGAACCTGGCCGCTCAGGTTTCCGACCTCTCTGGACAGTTCCAGAGTCTACGTCTCGTGCCACCTGTTACTCCCTGGCCTGCCGAGCCTCCTGAACCCAGGGTTAATAACCCACCTTGCTACTCCGGGCAGCCCACTGAGTGCCGCTCCTTTCTCACGCAGTGTGAGATTGTGTTCTCTCTCCAACCCCACACATACTCTAGAGAGAGAGCCGGGTTGCTTTCGTCATTTCACTCCTTACTGGCCGGGCTCGAGAATGGGGCACAGCTATCTGGGAGGCAAGGGCTGATTGCTCTAACAGATTCCAGAACTTTAAAGAGGAGATGATTCGGGTTTTTGACCGTTCAGTTTTTGGTGAGGAGGCTTCTAGGGCCCTGGCTTCCTTATGCCAAGGTGAACGGTCCATAACGGATTATTCCATTGAGTTTCGCACTCTTGCTGCCTCTAGTGAGTGGAACGAGCCGGCGCTGCTCGCTCGTTTTCTGGAGGGACTCCACGCAGTGGTTAAGGATGAGATTCTCTCCCGGGAGGTTCCTTCAGATGTGGACTCCTTGATTGCTCTCGCCATCCGCATAGAACGACGGGTAGATCTTCGTCACCGGGCTCGTGGAAGAGAGCTCGCATCAACGGTGTTTCCCTGCTCCGCATCGCAACCATCTCCCTCTGGCTTTGAGACTGAGCCCATGCAGCTGGGAGGGATTCGCATCTCGAATAAGGAGAGGGAACAGAGGATCACCAACCGCCTGTGCCTCTATTGCGGAGTTGCTGGACATTTTGTTATTTCATGTCCAGTAAGAGGCCAGAGCCCATCAGTAAGCGGAGGGCTACTGGTGAGCGCTACTACTCAGGTCCCTTCATCTAGATCTTGTACTACTATGTCGGTCCATCTACGCTGGACCGGTTCGGGTGCTACATGCAGTGCTTTGATTGACTCTGGGGCTGAGGGTTGTTTCATGGACGAAGCATGGGCTCGGAAACATAACATTCCTTTCAGACCGTTAGACAGGCCTACGCCCATGTTTGCCTTAGATGGTAGTCATCTTCCCAGTATCAAATTTGAGACACTACCTTTAACTCTCACAGTATCTGGTAACCACAGTGAGACTATGTCTTTTTTGATTTTCCGTTCACCGTTTACACCTGTTGTTTTGGGTCACCCCTGGCTTGTATGTCATAATCCTTCTATTAATTGGTCTAGTAATTCTATCCTATCCTGGAACGTTTCTTGTCATGTGAAGTGTTTAATGTCTGCCATCCCTCCCATTTCTTCTGTCCCTACTTCTCAGGAGGAACCTGGCGATTTGACAGGAGTGCCGGAGGAATATCATGATCTGCGCACGGTCTTCAGTCGGTCCCGAGCCAACTCCCTTCCTCCTCACCGGTCGTATGATTGTAGTATTGATCTCCTTCCGGGGACCACTCCTCCTCGAGGTAGACTATACTCTCTGTCGGCTCCCGAACGTAAGGCTCTCGAGGATTATTTGTCTGTGTCTCTTGACGCCGGTACCATAGTGCCTTCTTCCTCTCCGGCCGGGGCGGGGTTCTTTTTGTTAAGAAGAAGGACGGTACTCTGCGCCCCTGCGTGGATTATCGAGGGCTGAATGACATAACGGTTAAGAATCGTTATCCGCTTCCCCTTATGTCATCAGCCTTCGAGATTCTGCAGGGAGCCAGGTGCTTTACTAAGTTGGACCTTCGTAACGCTTACCATCTCGTGCGCATCAGAGAGGGGGACGAGTGGAAAACGGCGTTTAATACTCCGTTAGGGCATTTTGAGTACCGGGTTCTGCCGTTCGGTCTCGCCAATGCGCCAGCTGTTTTTCAGGCATTAGTTAATGATGTTCTGAGAGACATGCTGAACATTTTTGTTTTTGTCTATCTTGACGATATCCTGATTTTTTCTCCGTCACTCGAGATTCATGTTCAGCACGTTCGACGTGTTCTACAGCGCCTTTTAGAGAATTGTCTCTACGTAAAGGCTGAGAAGTGCTCTTTTCATGTCTCCTCCGTTACTTTTCTCGGTTCCGTTATTTCCGCTGAAGGCATTCAGATGGATTCCGCTAAGGTCCAAGCTGTCAGTGATTGGCCCGTTCCAAGGTCACGTGTCGAGTTGCAGCGCTTCTTAGGTTTCGCTAATTTCTATCGGCGTTTCATTCGTAATTTCGGTCAAGTTGCTGCTCCTCTCACAGCTCTTACTTCTGTCAAGACGTGTTTTAAGTGGTCCGGTTCCGCCCAGGGAGCTTTTGATCTTCTAAAAGAACGTTTTACGTCCGCTCCTATCCTCGTTACTCCTGACGTCACTAGACAATTCATTGTCGAGGTTGACGCTTCAGAGGTAGGCGTGGGAGCCATTCTATCCCAGCGCTCCCAGTCTGACGATAAGGTTCATCCTTGCGCTTATTTTTCTCATCGCCTGTCGCCATCTGAGCGCAACTATGATGTGGGTAACCGTGAACTGCTCGCCATCCGCTTAGCCCTAGGCGAATGGCGACAGTGGTTGGAGGGGGCGACCTTTCCTTTTGTCGTTTGGACAGACCATAAGAACCTTGAGTACATCCGTTCTGCCAAACGACTTAATGCCCGTCAAGCTCGTTGGGCGTTGTTTTTCGCTCGTTTCGAGTTTGTGATTTCTTACCGTCCGGGTAGCAAGAACACCAAGCCTGATGCCTTATCCCGTCTGTTTAGTTCTTCTGTGGCTTCTACTGATCCCGAGGGGATTCTTCCTTATGGGCGTGTTGTCGGGTTAACAGTCTGGGGAATTGAAAGACAGGTTAAGCAAGCACTCACGCACACTGCGTCGCCGCGCGCTTGTCCTAGTAACCTCCTTTTCGTCCCTGTTTCCACTCGTCTGGCTGTTCTTCAGTGGGCTCACTCTGCCAAGTTAGCGGGTCATCCCGGTGTTCGAGGCACTCTTGCGTCTATTCGCCAGCGCTTTTGGTGGCCGACTCAGGAGCGTGACACGCGCCGTTTCGTGGCTGCCTGTTCGGACTGCGCGCAGACTAAGTCGGGTAACTCTCCTCCTGCCGGTCGTCTCAGACCGCTCCCCATTCCTTCTCGACCATGGTCTCACATTGCCTTAGACTTCATTACCGGTCTGCCTTTGTCTGCGGGGAAGACTGTGATTCTGACGGTTGTCGATAGGTTCTCTAAGGCGGCACATTTCATTCCCCTCGCTAAACTTCCTTCCGCTAAGGAGACGGCACAAATCATTATTGAGAATGTATTCAGAATTCATGGCCTCCCGTTAGACGCCGTTTCAGACAGAGGTCCGCAATTCACGTCACAGTTTTGGAGGGAGTTCTGTCGTTTGATTGGTGCGTCCGTCAGTCTCTCTTCCGGGTTTCATCCCCAGTCTAACGGTCAAGCAGAGAGGGCCAATCAGACGATTGGTCGCATACTACGCAGCCTTTCTTTCAGGAACCCTGCGTCTTGGGCAGAACAGCTCCCCTGGGCAGAATACGCTCACAATTCGCTTCCTTCGTCTGCTACCGGGTTATCTCCGTTTCAGAGTAGTCTGGGTTACCAGCCTCCTCTGTTCTCATCCCAGCTTGCCGAGTCCAGCGTTCCCTCCGCTCAAGCGTTTGTCCAACGTTGTGAGCGCACCTGGAGGAGGGTGAGGTCTGCACTTTGCCGTTACAGGGCACAGACGGTGAGAGCCGCCAATAAACGCAGGATTAAGAGTCCAAGGTATTGTTGCGGCCAGAGAGTGTGGCTTTCCACTCGCAACCTTCCTCTTACGACAGCTTCTCGTAAGTTGACTCCGCGGTTCATTGGTCCGTTCCGTGTCTCCCAGGTCGTCAATCCTGTCGCTGTGCGACTGCTTCTTCCGCGACATCTTCGTCGCGTCCATCCTGTCTTCCATGTCTCCTGTGTTAAGCCCTTTCTTCGCACCCCGTTCGTCTTCCCTCCCCCTCCCGTCCTTGTCGAGAGCGCACCTATTTACAAGGTACATAAGATTATGGACATGCGTTCTCGGGGACGGGGTCACCAATACCTAGTGGATTGGGAGGGTTACGGTCCTGAGGAGAGGAGTTGGGTTCCGTCTCGGGACGTGCTGGACCGTTCGCTCATCGATGATTTCCTCCGTTGCCGCCAGGATTCCTCCTCGAGTGCGCCAGGAGGCGCTCGGTGAGTGGGGGGGGTACTGTCATGTTTGTCATTCATTGTCATGTCTTGTCCCTGTGCTCCCCATGCTATTCGTTTCCCTCTGCTGGTCTTGTTTGGTTCTATCCTTCTCTCTCCCCCTCCCTCTCTCACTCTCTCGCTCTCTCTTCTCTCTGTCGTTCCGTTCCTGCTCCCAGCTGTTCCTATTCCCCTAATCATCATTTAGTCTTTCCACACCTGTTCCCGATCCTTTCCCCTGATTAGACTCCCTATTTATTCCTTTGTGATCCGTTCCTGTTCCATCGGTTCCTTGTTTTGTATTCCATGCTGTGATTGCGTTTCGCCCTGTCCTGTCGTGTTTTTTGCCGTGATTGTGTATCACCCTGTCCTGTCGTGTTTTGTGCCTTCTTCAGACGCTGCGTGTGAGCAGGTGTCTCAGTTGACTACGGCCTGCGCCTACCCGAAGCGACCTGCAGTCTGTGGCCGCTTCTCCAGTTGTTTTCCCCTCTACTAATCTAGAGGATTTCAGTTATTCGGTTTTGAACATTAATAAACTCTGTTTCTGTTAAGTCGCGTTTGGGTCCTCCTTCACCTGCATGACACTTACGGTTGAGGGCGGAGCAGTTGCCGTACCAGGCGGTGATACAGCCCGCCAGGATGCTCTCGATTGTGCATCTGTAGAAGTTTGTGAGTGCTTTTGGTGACAAGCCGAATTTTTTCAGCCTCCTGAGGTTGAATAGGCGCTGCTGCGCCTTCTTCACGACGCTGTCAGTGTGAGTGGACCAATTCAGTTTGTCTGTGATGTGTATGCCGAGGAACTTAAAACTAGCTACCCTCTCCACTACTGTTCCATCGATGTGGATAGGGGGGGTGTTCCCTCTGCTGTTTCCTGAAGTCCACAATCATCTCCTTAGTTTTGTTGACGTTGAGTGTGAGGTTATTTTCCTGACACCACACTCCAAGGGCCCTCACCTCCTCCCTGTAGGCCGTCTCGTCGTTGTTGGTAATCAAGCCTACCACTGTTGTGTCGTCCGCAAACTTGATGATTGAGTTGGAGGCGTGCGTGGCCACGCAGTCGTGGGTGAACAGGGACGGCTACCCCGGCCAAACCCGGCCAATTGTGCGCCGCCCTATGGGACTCTCAATCACAGCCAGATATGATACAGCCTGGATCTGAACCAGGGACTGTAGTGACGCCTCTTGCACTGAGATGCAGTGCCTTAGACCGCTGTGTCCCTGTGTGTGTGTTAACTATTTAACTGTACTAGAATGCTTAAAATGCCGCTAAAATATTAACATCGTTTATCAGTATCTGGGGTTTTTTGTCAAGGAAAATATCGGATATCGGTATCGGGCAGAAATGTCATATCGGTGCATCTCTACTTTAGATGTGCCCAGTGAACCTGCAACCACAACACTTCAATAACACTTGACATAAGATCTTCTCTAAGTATTACAGGGATATGGCTCTGAATATATACAACACCTCCACCATAATCATTTCTGTCTCTTCTATAGATGTTATATACTTGTATTGCTACTACCGTATCATCAAATGAATTATCTAAGTGAGTCTCAGAAATGGCTAATATATGAATGTTATCTGATGTTAGCAAGTTATTGATTTCATGAACCTTATTTCTAAGGCTACGTACAGTGGTTTGCGAAGGTATTCACCCACCTTGGCATTTTTCCTATTTTCTTACAACCTGGAATTAAAATAGATTTTGGGGGGGTTTGTATCATTTGATTTACACAACTTGCTTACCACTTTTTTTTATTTTATTATTCATATTTTTTCTTGTGAAACAAACAAGAAATAACAAAAAACTGAAAACTGGAGCGTGCATAACTATTCACCCCCCCCAAAAAAAGCAAATACTTTGTAGAGCCACCGTTGGCAGCAATTACAGCTGCAAGTCTCTTGGGGTATATATTTTCCTTGATGGCCAAAAATCTCAATTTTAGTCTCATCTGACCAGAGTACCTTCTTCCATATGTTTGGGGAGTCTCCCACATGCCATTTGGCAAACACCAAACATGTTTGCTTGTTTTTTTCTTTAAGCAATGGCTTTTTTTCTGGCCACTCTTCTGTAAAGCCCAGCTCTGTGGAGTGTATGTCTTAAAGTGGTCCTATGGACAGATACTCCAATCTCCGCTGTGGAGCTTTGCAGCTCCTTCAGGGTTATCTTTGGTCTCTTTGTTGCCTCTCTGATTAATGCCCTCCTTGCCTGGTCCGTGAGTTTTGGTGGGCTGCCCTCTCTTGGCAGGTTTGTTGTGGTGCCATATTCTTTCCATTTTTTAATAATGGATTTAATGGTGCTCCATGGGATGATCAACGTTTCTGATATTTTTTATAAACCAACCCTGATCTGTACTTCTCCACAATTGTCCCTGGCCTGTTTGGGGAGCTCCTTGGTCTTCATAGTGCCGCTTGCTTGGTGGTGCCCCTTGGTTAGTGTTGTTGCAGACTCTGGGGCCTACTTTCTTTAACAAATTACATGACTTCTGAAGGTAATTGGTTGCACCAGATCTTAGTTAGGGGCTTCATAGCAAAGGTGGTGAATACATATGCACACACCACTTTTCCTTTTTTAATTTAAAGATATTTTGTTCATTTCACTATTTTGTGTGTCCATTACATGAAATCCAAAATAAAATCAATTTAAATTACATGTTGTAATGCAACAAAATAGGAAAAACGCCAAGGGTGTGAATGTCAATACTTTTACAAGGCACTATATATTAAATATGCTATCCAGGAAAGTGCTATTTTTAGCCCTTTCCTGGGTAGCTTATCAGAGAGACATAATACTGAAAAGAGCTAACAAAGCAAGAGGAAAATAAATATACATTCAGTTGTCCATTAATCAATTGGTGTGTGTGTGTGTGTGTGTGTGTGTGTGTGTGTGTGTGTGTGTGTGTGTGTGTGTGTGTGTGTGTGTGTGTGTGTGTGTGTGTGTGTGTGTGTGTGTGTGTGTGTGTGTGTGTGTGTGTGTGTGTGTGTGTGTGTGTGTGTGTGTGTGTGTGTGTGTGTGTGTGTGTGTGTGTGTGTGTGTGCTGTGGGGTTGAAGCTACGAACCCATAGGCTTGGCTCCCTCATCCCCTCCAGGCTTCTGAGAAGGAGGGTGGACAATGAGCCTGTCATAGCGGATGTAAGCAATGTCCCCACTCGTTCTGGCAGCTTTCATGGCTGGGATCAGTTCTTTCCTCTTCTGGCGCACAGCTTCAGAATAGTCCTCATTGAGGAAGATATACGTTCCTCTCAAGTTCTTGGCTCTTTCCAGAACAGCTACCTTGTCCTTGAACATCAGGAACTTGACCACTATCGTCCTGGGCTTGTCACCTGGGCTTTTTGGTGGGTTTTACAGTCCTGTGGGCGCACTTCACCTCAAACTTCCTGTGGTCCATCAGTCTCCGTCATGTGGAGATTCTGCAATTCTTTCCACAACCATGTTGTTCCACCTTGAATGTCCCTTGAGAGTCTGATTCATCCATCATTGTTATCATAGATTCACACAGAACTGATGTACTCTTTCAATGACTTACAGATTGCTGTCATCGAGCTGATCCTAGGAGAACTGCAAACTGTTATTCATGTCCGGGACCTCTCTGGTCAGGTCGTCCATTCATTTATCAGTTGAATCCACCAGTATTTGGTTAAAACACTTGAAGCTACAGTTGAAGTCGGAAGTTTACATACACCTTAGCCAAATACATTTAAACACAGTTTTTCACAAGTCCTGACATTTATTCCTACTAACAATTCTCTGTCTTAGGTCAGTTAGGATCACCACTTTATTTTAAGAATGTGAAATGTCAGAATAACAGTAGAGAGAATGATTTCTTTCAGCTTTTATTTCTTTCATCACATTCCCAGTGGGTCAGAAGTTTACATACACTCAATTAGTATTTGGTAGCATTGCCTTTCAATTGTTTAACTTGGGTCAAACATTTCAGGTAGCCTTCCACAAGCTTCCCACAATCAGTTGGGTGAATTTTGGCCCATTCCTCCTGACAGAGCTGGTGTCAGGTTTGTAGGCCTCCTTGCTCACACACACTTTTTCAGTTCTGCCCACACATTTTCTATAGGATTGAGATCAGGGCTTTGTGATAGCCACTACAATACCTTGACTTTGCCCGTAAGCCATTTTGCCACAACTTTGGATTTGGCCAACATTACTGTACTACAATCATACCGCTTGGCCCAAGGGATGCCGCTGCTACACCTCAGATACATAAACATTCCTAATATGTCACAGAACTTACAGGTTTAAGAACAAATTTTTAATTACAATGACGGCCTAGGAACACTGGGTTAACTGCCTTGTTCAGGGGCAGAATGACAGATGTTTAACTTGTCAGCTCGGGGATTCGATCTAGCGACCTTTAGGGGACTGGCCCAATGCTCTAACCACTAGGCTACCTGCCGCCCCATATTATCTGTCTTCCCTGGGTTGAGGTCCTTATAACCAGATAATTACAAAGACTGTATATTCATCTTCTGCTCACTGAAATGCCTCCAATTCATGAGTAGAAAATCCTAAATCCTAAATCCTTTGCCTCGTCATACTGAACGTGGGCTCCCTCTTGAGGTCATGTCTTCTACTGTAGAAAAATGTTCTGAGATCTGCAGCTTTGAATTCTGAAACGTCTGCCTTGTACTTACCTTCTCTCTCTGTCTCTGTTTCTCCCGCTCTCTTCTCACTCACTCTGTCTACAGGAGAGAAGTTTGAGCTGCATGCGGGAACAGAGTCCACTCCCAGCGTCGTAGTCCACGTGTGCGATAGCGACACAGAGGAGGAGGAAGAGGAACCAAAGAATTGCCCCAAACCAAAAATCATCCAGACCCGGCGCCCTGACCTTCCTGTGTCCAACTGAACTCTGTCCCCCTGCCACTTCCTGCCGTAACATCCTCGTGTGGAGGAAGGAGAATTTGACCCCCACCCATCTCTCTCACAGGAACATTCCCCATGTTCAGCCTTCCCGCCTTAAGGCTGTCCGCCTGGGCCAGAGGGGGAGTGATCTCTGTTCCTCGTCCTCGCCGACATACAGCCGTTGATGTGCTACATGTATGATCACAGAGTTAGTTTCCGTCCACTATCATTTTCACATTTCTAGTTGCAGCCACCATGCCCTCAGTGATTGGTTCCTCTCTTTATGATTCTGTTGATGTAATGTCACACAGTTAGCAGTGATGGGGCAGCACCTTGCTTTGAGCTCTTAGCGGTTGTGGTGCATGCCAGTTTAAAGAAGCCCATAGGTCGCTTTTATGGACTGTTTGCTGGACGTTAGCTTTGCTCTCGCACCACTGCGTATGTACCACAAGCACTAATGATGAATAGCACTTCTCTCATCAGGGCATGTTAGCCACTGAGGTGGTGAGGGACTGGCACTGCATGAATTGAAGTAACCCTAAGGAATATTATAAATACTCAATACTTAAAGTTGTCAGAGGTTGTTCCTCATGTTGTCAGTGCTGTCTGTCGACCATGGGATTTTTTTTATCTTGCCAATGCATGCACTGGTCTGATACAGTTTGTGTATTTACTTTGCTCCGTTTGCTGTATGTAACTGTCAATGTGACCTCTCTCTCTTCTCTATCTTCTCTCTCTCCTCCCTGGGTGTTCTGGCTATCGGTGTTCTTCACAGAAAACAATGTTTAAACCTGTTACAAGCCATGCGCCTTCAAGTGAAAACATTATGTACAATGATATTTCTGTGATTTTTCCTCAATGTGAATTTTTCTGTGTCCATGTCTTGTCCCTGACAGTCTGTTTTAAAGAAAGAGGGGGAAAAAGTGAACTAAGAAAAAAAAACAGAATAACCCTTTCCTCCTAGGGAAAAAATGGATAGCCAATCAGATGTCATCACGTGAAGACAGTCTATAATGTGCATTTTTATAGAGATATTGTGTTGTTTGAGAACAGTGGTTCAGGCATGGGGTTTCCTTGCAGTTTGTGTGCTTCTGTAGAGAGCGAGAAAGAAACATTTATTCAGACTCATAAGGAATAAGAAAATGCATCACAACGATCTTGTGAGGATGAAAAAAAAACAACGTATTATGTTACACAAAATTTTCCAAGTGCTATTACACAGTTTCTGTGAAAATGGTCAAGGGAAATGACACTCACACAATCATTTTTGTTTCCCTTTGTGTGTTTTGTTGAGTTTTTCCTGTGTTGGTGCAATGAGTGTCTTGGTATGCCCAAATAACTTATAGGACTATAGAACAAGCCCTGTACAAAATGCATTTAAAATGCCCTGTCTGTTTGTGGAGAACTGGCGTTGGGATCAGTTTGCTATTGACCCTTCCTGTTTTAGACACTACACCAACACTGAGATTCTACATTTGTTTGACACACTGATTCCACCCTGGTGCTTTTCTACACTCTAACCACTCAGCCTGTAACCTCACAGTGTCTGTCATTTCAACCCCGATCTCTGATGATGATGATAAATCCAATGGTCTGATTTGATGACCCAGTTCAAAGTGTGCTGATTGATAATATGGTTTACTTCACCAAGCTCCAGTAGGTTGCGCTAAATGCCCTTTTCTTCTACCTGCAATATTTTCCCCATCTGCTTATAATTGACGTTTAAAGCAGATCAAATGTCGTTGGTAATAATGTGCCACTATCCTTTTTGAAAAACACAGACATCAAATGAAATTGAATACGGTCCCTATCTATTTCTAAAAAGACCAGGTTTGAATCATGTAACATTTCTTTCTTTCACATGGTTGGGGTAACAGTAGTCCTTCATCCTTGTTTTGTTTCGTACATGCTGGTTTTAAGACACTCTTCCCTCACTGCATTTATCTGATGGTTACCAACAACACAATAACATGCCCCTGTCCAAATTATGTACTACAGCCACCATTAAAACCCAAAATGAGGTGACTTGTATACATACATGCAATGACTGTGTTTTTCGCCTAGACCCCTGGTCTGTTGAATCTGCTCTATAAGCTTGTCCCGCAGATCATATCCTTAAACATAAACACAGTAAGAATTCTGCATGTTGTCAATATGTACCTGTATGTGATTCAAAATGTCCAGATATTTGTATTTTACAGATTTTTCTTCTCCTTTTATTTTTGAAATCATATTATTGTCTGTTTTCTTCTGAGAGTCTGTTGGATTCGGGACGTAGTATCAGTGATGGGGGGGGGGGGACCAATATCTGTATTGTGTAAAACTTGTGCAACACCTTCAATGTACTTGTCATTCTACATGTACAACCTGCCTGCCTACACTAAGGATACATATCTGTATATATTAATCAATACTATTTTTACTGCATTTTTGTACAAATATTCATGGTAGCCATGTAAAAGTAGTTGACATGATTCTACGGTAGTATTAAAAGAGTTTGGTTTTAATGCATTGTCTTGTTTTTAATGTGTCCTATTGTTGCTTATAGGCCTACTGATTTTATAGGAAAATAAGGGGGAAACTCTCAAGTCTACATCCCCTCCCCAGCCCCCATTTACTAAGAGATTTGACTCCCATCTTGACTCCTCCATTCTCCTAACCTTCACTCAATCACTTTCTCTCCCGTGTGCATCATCGGTGTGTAAGACTAGTCACGGCCAATTTCAGTGTCAATGTCAATTTAAATTGTATTTCTTAAGAGCTATCATCATTATACCGTGTTTAATGTTTAACAAAGAGGACATCACTGTGATAAACAACGTTCATCTCTCTCGTGTTCCTTATTGCTTTATCGGCTGTTGGAGTACGCTTGTTATTCCCCTCACTCAACTGTTGCTGTGGGTTTTCTAGGGCAACGCTGTCGCAACAGACATCAATCACTGTTGCCCTCCCCTTCTATCAGTCTTCTACAATATGACACTGATGTTCAGTCAGGTACAGGCTATGTTTATGTAGGCTTAAACTTTAGAGGGCTAAGTGCTGTGTTGATGGGGTGAACAGGGTCAAAGCAGATATTTACAACAGTCTGAAAGTACATGAAAA
This sequence comes from Oncorhynchus gorbuscha, assembly GCF_021184085.1. NCBI lineage: Eukaryota > Metazoa > Chordata > Actinopteri > Salmoniformes > Salmonidae > Oncorhynchus > Oncorhynchus gorbuscha. The sequence goes on along the minus strand of NC_060184.1, from coordinate 26,852,964 downwards.
GTGGTGTCTTGACTCCCCCTCCTCTCCTCCGTCTCCTGCCTCCTCAGCTGGTCGGTCTAGTGCCAAGATGAAGGTGTGTTTGGCCCTGACATCCAGACATGAAGCACTCTAACTGGCTCCCATATACAGTGGGTTCCTAAATTATTGACACCCTTGATAAAGAGGAGCAAATTGGCTGTGTAAAATAAATCATTCAAATACTGAGCTACGGGTAACTGCCAAAAATAAAGGAAACCCCGACATAGTTTCTTAATATGGTATTGGGTCACCATGAGCCAGAACAGCTTCAATGCACCTTGCCATAGATTGTATAAGTGTCGAAAACTATCGGAAGGATGTGACACTATTCTTCCATGACAAATTCCATCATTTTAGTGTTTTGTTGATGGTGGTGGAAAACAGAGTCTCAGGTGCCGCTCCAGAATCTCCCGTAAGTGTTCAATTCGGTTGAGATCTGGTGACTTGAGACGGCCACGGCGTATGGTTTTCATACTTGTCAAACCGTTCAGTGACCACTCGTTCCCTGTGGAGTGGGGGGACATAGTCATCCAATGGAGGCATAGCCATGGTAGCCAAAATAATGGGCTTCTCAACATTTTTAAATATGACCCTAAGCATGATGGGATGTTTATTGTTTAACTCAGGAACCACACATGTGTGGAATCTCCTGCTTTCAATATACTTTGTATCCCTAATTTACTCAAGTGTTTCCATTATTTTAGCAGTTACCTGTATATTTATGCTCCCAAAAATGGGGAAATTATATTATTTTATACTAATGCATTGCTCAGGCAAAGAGATTTGGTGAAAACAAGTAATATAATTTTTCACAAAAAGGTAGTGGTCAAAATGACTGACGCCTCTTTTTTCAATACCTCACCTTGCGAGTATAGAGCCCCACATTGGAGGTGTCATAATACCCATAAAACCTAGTGGTCAGACAGGGAAATGGTTCCAATAGTTTTTCCACCATTCATTTTTCCCATATGGAATTTTAGAAACACTTAAAATAAGGGCTGTGCTTCGTCTGGGCTTATCCTGTCGTGATGTTTTGATAATCATGTAAATCTCTCTCGGACAAGGTTACTTTTATCAATATATTTGTCTCCATTTACTCTCAGATTCTAAAATGCTAATTAGCATCAAAGTAGACATGCAAGACTACAAATCCCTGCACGCTCCTGCACGTCATCTCTAGCTGACACCTTTGCCAACAGGTAATGTGTCAATTTAAAACTTGCAGAAGACAGTTCACAAATTTGACAGTTTAAAGACATGTAGCCAATTTATTCATGACTAAATTTAGCTAATATTAGATAGTTAATCCAGAGATTCTTACCTTTGCCTCGATTCGGCAGTCTCGTCCAGATCATGGCATTTGTAGTTCTTTATGATAGCCACATCAGCAGCTAATTAGCATTTTATTTTGGGGGGGTAAATGTAGGTGAATATATTGATAAAAATCGCCTTGTCCAAGAAAGATTTACACGGTTATCAAAACGTCATGTCACAGTAAGCCTACATGAAACACAGCCTTTATTTGAAGTGTTTCTAAAATCCCTTAAGGGGAAAATGAATGGTGGAAAAACTATTGGAACCATTTCCTCGTTTAACTGCTAGGTTTTATGGGTAGTATGACTCATTATGTGTACCTCATACTGGCACTGAGCCTTTTTCTAACACGCTTTATGAGTTGTTGAACACATTGGGAGGAATCATTGCCTGGAAACCGACGTTGAATTCACATCGGGCAGAAATTAGCGTTTGAATCAGGAAAGTTTCCTCTCACGACCTCTACAAGCCAGAATGTTGAATAAAATGATATTTTAACGTACTTTACCAGTTCACATTCCTACCGTCAAAATGACCAACCACATGGACAAGCAGGTAAAGTATGTTGAAATGACATTTTATTCAGCATTCTGGCTTGTAGAGGTCGTGAGAGGAACATGTCCTGATTAACATCTGTTCATGTTCATTTCTGCCCGATGTATAATTCAATGCAATTCAACGTCGGGTTTCCAGGCAAGGAGGGATCTTAGACCATTCCTCCAGAATCCTTACAGATCATTGATATCTTTTGTGTGCACTTATGGACTGCCCTCTCAATTCAAACCACAGGTTTTCAATGGGTTTCAAGTCCGGAGACTGATATGCCCATTTCAAAACGTTGCTTTTGTGGCCAATTAATCATTTCTTTGTGGATTTTGAAGTGTGCTTGGGGTTATCGTCTTGCTGGAAGATCCACTTGCGGCCAACTTTCAGCCTCCTGACAGAGGCAACCAGGTTTTGGCTAAAATGTCCTGGTACTGGGTAAAGTTCATGACATCATTGACCTTAACAAGGGTCCCAGGACCAGTGGAAGCCAAATCGCTCCATAACGTCAAAGATCAACCACTGTGTTTTACGGTAGGTACTGGGTTCTTTTCTGCTCATGCGTTCTCATTCAGATGACAAGCCCACCACTGGTGTATGTGGCCAAAGAGATATATTTTCATGTCATCCAACAAATGTAAACGCCTGGAGTCTGCTAAACGGAATTGGCCCTTAAATTGGAACAGGTGCTTTGGACAGATGACATGAAAATAGATCTCTTTGGCCACGCACACCAGTGGTGGATTTGTCATCTGAATGAGAACGCATGAGCAGAAAAGAACCCTGTAAAATATGATTCAGTCTTACTGTGTCTGCAAATAAAGTCTTTGACTATCTCTATTCACAGTGACAGTAGAACTTCCTGGACATCAGCTCAGTAAGGTGTGGTGTACTGTCCTCTAGAGGAGACATCTAGAAGCCACAGGCTTGGACTATAGGGTGAGAAGAATGCCTGCTTATGGTCACAATAGTGATATCAATATTGCAAAACATAAAACATTCATCAGGGTTGGAAAGTAAAATATTTTTTCTTGTAGAGTTAAGATTAGAGTGTGGGTTAGTGTTACTGCTGTAAGTACCAGTCTAGGGTTAGAATTAGTGCTATAGTTGTAGGTGCATTGTATTACCAGTCTAAGAGTTAGGGTTAGTGTAACTAACTCTAACCCTTAAACATACATTGTAGTACAGCCATAGCACTCACCCCCTTCTATTTCATTGCATAATAAAAATTCACAGCAGTAGAAATAAATCAAGTTGCAATATATGCATGGACCACTGGGGGGCAGTAAATACCTTACCATTTTATAGGCTGACAGTTTTAGGGCCAAGTTTAAGCAACTGAGATTAGATTTTATAGGCGTTATTAAAAGGAATGATCATATCATCATGAAGTGAAATGCCACCATGAAATAGTTAGTCTATGACTGCCTGTTTTCATGTAGATAATATTGAAACCCCACTATAGTGCTATTATGGAATGGGTCCTCAGATCCTCAGAAGGTTCTACAGCTGCAACATCGAGAGGAACCTGACTGGTTGCATCACTGCCTGGTATGGCAACTGCTCTGCCTCCGACCGCAAGGCACTAACAGCGGGTAGTGCGAACGGCCCAGTACATCACTGGGGCCAAGCTTCCTGCCATCCAGGACCTCTATACCAGGCGGTATCAGAGGAAGGCCCAAAAAATGGTCAAAGACTCCAGCCACCCTAGTCATAGACTGTTCACCCTGTTACCGCACAGCAAGCGGTATCGGAACGCCAAGTCTAGGTTCAAGAGGCTTCTTAACAGCTTCTACCCCCAAGTCATAAGACTCGTGAACACCTAATCTAATGGCTACCCAGACTATTTGCATTGCCCCCACCCCTTCTCCCCCTCGTTTACACCACTGCTACTCTCTGTGGTTATCATCTGTGCATAGTCACTTTAATAACTCTACCTATATGTACATATTATCTCAACGAACCGGTGCCCCCGCACATTGACCCCCTATATATAGTCTCGCTTTTGTTATTTTACTGCTGCTCTTTAATTAATTGTTACTTGTATTTCTTATTCTTATCCGCATAATCCATATTTCAACTGCATTGTTGGTTAGGGGCTTATAAGTAAGCAGTTCACTGTAAGGTCTCCACCGGTTGTTTCCAGCGTATGTGACTAATACAATTTGATTTGATTTACGACAGATAGTGAACCACTGTACAATATAATCATTTCAGACGAGCTCTAGCTGTTCCATTGCTCAAGTGTAGAAATATGTTTTGTTAAGATGTTGCATCATCTTTTGGTAAATGTGCGTGTGCGTATCAATGGTTGTTTTGGCGGGCGGTGCTGTGTGACTGATTGTATGTGCATACATACAGGTACAGTTGAAGTGGGAAGTTTACATACACCTTAGCCAAATACATTTCAATTAAGTTTTTCACAATTCCTGACATTTATTCCTAGTAACAATTCCCTGTCTTAGGTCAGTTAAGATCACCACTTCATTTTAAGAATGTGAAATGTCAGAATAATAGTAGAGAGAATGATTTCTTTCAGCTTTTATTTCTTTCATCACATTCCCAGTGGGTCAGAAGTTTACATACAATAAATTAGTATTTGGTAGCATTGCCTTTAAATAGTTTAACCTGGGTTAAATGTTTCAGGTAGCCTTCCACAAGCTTCCCACAATAAGTTGGGTGAATTTTGGTCCATTCCTCCTGACAGAGCTGGTGTCAGGTTTGTAGGCCTCATTGCTCGCACACGCTTTTTCAGTTCTGCCCACAAATTCTCTATAGGATTGAGGTTAGGGCTTTGTGATGGCCACTCCAATACCTTCACTTTGTTGTCCTTAAGCCATTTTGCCACAACTTTGGAAGTATGCTTGGGGTCATTGTACATTTGGAATACCGATTTGCAACCAAGCTTCAACTTCCTGACTGATGTCTTGAGATGTTGCTTCAATATATCCACATAATTTTCCTACGTCATGATGCCATCTATTTTGTGAAGTGCACCAGTCCCTCCTGCAGCAAAGCACCCCCACAACATGATGCTGCCACCCCCGTGCTTCACGGTTGGGATGGTGTTCTTCGGCTTTCCGCCCCCCTCCCCTCCCCCTTTTCCCTCCAAACATAACAATGGTCATTATTGCCAAACAGTTCTATGTATGTTTCATCAGACCAGAGGACATTTCTCCAAAAAGTATGATCTTTGTCCTCATGTGCAGTTGCAAACCATAGTCTGGCTTTTTTTATGGCGGTTTTGGAGCAGTGGCTTCTTCCTTGCTGAGCGGCCTTTCAGGTTCTGTCGCTATAGGACTTGTTTTACTGTGGATCTAGATACTTTTGTACCCGTTTCCTCCAGCATCATCACAAGGTCCTTTGCTGTTGTTCTGTGATTGATTTGCATTTTTCGCACCAAAGTATGTTCATCTCTAGGAGATGTACAGATGAATGTGGTACCTTCAGGCATTTGGAAATTGAACCGGACTTATGGAGTTCTCCAATTCTTTTCTGATGTCTTGGCTGATTTCTATTGATTTTCCCATGATGTCAAGCAAAGAGGCACTGAGTTTGAAGGTAGGCCTTGAAATACATCCACAGGTACACGTCCAATTGACTCAAATGATGTCAATTAGCCTATCAGAAGCTTCTTAAGCCATAACACATATTTTCTGAAATTTTCCAAGCTGTTTAAAGGTACAGTCAACTTAGTGTATGTACACTTCTGTCCCACTGGAATTGTGATACAGTGAATTATGAGTGAAATAATATGTCTGTAAACAATTGTTTGAAAAATTACTTGTGTCATGCACAAAGTAGATGTCCTAGCAGACTTGCCAAATTTGTGGAGTGACTGAAAAATGATTTTTAATGACTCAAACCTAAGTGTATGTAAACTTCCGACTTCAACTGTAACTGCCATATAGTTCACATCGGTGTTATGCTCATCAAACAACTCAGTGACCACTTGTGTCCTGTGGATGGAGGCATAGCCATGGTAGTCAAAACAATGGCCTTCCCAGCATTACCTGTACTTGAGAGCATGCTGTGTAGCTCTGTTTTCAGTGCAACCATCTGTGTGTATGCCTGTTTGTGTGTGTGTGCTGTTACCATGCTCCAGTGCTCTGCCAGTTTCTGGTCCTGTATCCTGGGCCCCAGAGCCAGACGAGCCTTGCCCAGGCTGCGGTGGCAGATTTGTGGCAGCTGAGGGAGAGGAGCGTGGTGCAGGAGCCACCTGGTCTGGGTCTGGAGATTAGCCCAGCTGGCTGGGCCTTCAGCTGCTTACTGAAACTGAAAAACGTCACATATCCCTCTGTCTGTTCGTTCATCCATCCATCCATCCATCCAGCAGAACCATCACTGACACTCCTCCTTAAATGGAGTACATCAAAACCCAACCAAAAACCATGCTTATTGTAGAACTGCAACTCACCCTCCCAAACCCCACAACTAACTGGTTCCTCTATCAGCGGTTGTAAACTACTGAAGAACAATTCAGCCCATTTCCTTGGATTGTTGGCAACAATAGTTTCTCTAATAGCTCTGTTCTAGCAGCAGCCCATTGCAAATGGACATGATCACACAGTGTATTGGCACACTGCTCGTTAGTGAAGAGAACCAAGGAGGACTACGCCAAAGGAGGCATCTCCTGCAAGGCATGGTAGTGTTGATGAGAGCTCAGCATAAAGACTCTTGTTCCTCTGTGTCGGTTGTTAGTCAGCTCTTTAATTCAAGAGATTGAATATGCGCTGACACTGTGGGACAGAAGAGAGAGAGAGTAGTTAGTGTTTGTGTGGATGGGCTGGCTGGCAGCGTTGGGCAGATAGGTAGACTACAGGACAGATGGAAAGATGAATAGATGTGTGTAGGAACTGGTGAGTGTGTGAAAAAGAGAAAGAGGGAGAGAGCGAGATATGCCATTTCAATAGGAAACTATTTCATATTCATAACGTAGACCTGTAGTAGGTGTAGAAACTACATAAAAAATATATATGTTAAAGCCCAATGTCTTTGATCATCGATTAGAACAGTGCTTCCCAAACTGTGGGGCTCAGTCCGGCTTTACACTTACTCTTGAAAGTCGTAGTAGTAGAAGGCACAAGTTGACATTTCTAAATTGGGTAGTGCATCATCAGTTCCTCTTGTCATGTCAGTCATTACAGACCTTAGACAGCTATTTATAACTTGTCATAAATGTTCAGATCAACTAGCCCATGTCAGCTAACGTTTTTAATCTAGGGATTTTATTCCTGTAAAATATTCTCTCTGCCAACAAGAAGTGTGTGTGGTGGGGGGGGGGGGGTCACGGAAAGGAGGTCACCTAACACAGGCCAAAAACCCCACAAAGGAACCAGCCAAACACCCCACAAAGGAACCAGTCAAACACCCTACAAAGGATCCAGTCAAACATCCCAAAGGAACCAGTCAAACATCCCAAAGGAACCAGTCAAACATCCCACAAAGGAACCAGTCAAACATCCCACAAAGGAACCAGTCAAACATCCCACAAAGGAACCAGCCAAACACCCCACAAAGGAACCAGTCAAACACCCTACAAAGGATCCAGTCAAACATCCCAAAGGAACCAGTCAAACATCCCAAAGGAACCAGTCAAACATCCCACAAAGGAACCAGTCAAACATCCCACAAAGGAACCAGTCAAACATCCCACAAAGGAACCAGTCAAACATCCCAAAGGATCCAGTCAAACATCATACAAAGGAACCAGTCAAACATCCCACAAAGGATCCAGTCAAACATCCCAAAGGAACCAGTCAAACATCCCAAAGGAACCAGTCAAACATCCCACAAAGGAACCAGTCAAACATCCCACAAAGGAACCAGTCAAACATCCCACAAAGGAACCAGTCAAACATCCCAAAGGATCCAGTCAAACATCCCACAAAGGAACCAGTCAAACATCCCACAAAGGATCCAGTCAAACATCCCAAAGGAACCAGTCAAACATCCCAAAGGAACCAGTCAAACATCCCACAAAGGAACCAGTCAAACATCCCACAAAGGAACCAGTCAAACACTCCATAAAGGAACCAGTCAAACATCCCACAAAGGAACCAATCAAACATCCTACAAAGGAACCAGTCAAACATTCCACAAATGAACCAGTCAAACACTCCACAAAGGAACCAGCCAAACACCCTACAAAGGAACCAGTCAAACATCCCACAAAGGAACCAGTCAAACCTCATACAAAGGAACCAGTCAAACACCGTACAAAGGAACCAGCCAAACATCCCACAAAGGAACCAGTCAAACATCATACAAAGGAACCAGCCAAACACCCTACAAAGGAACCAGTCAAACATCATACAAAGGAACCAGTCAAACATCATACAAAGGAACCAGTCAAACACCCTACAAAGGAACCAGCCAAACATCCCACAAAGGAACCAGTCAAACATCATACAAAGGAACCAGTCCAACACCCTACAAAGGAACCAGTCAAACATCCCACAAAGGAACCAGTCAAACATCCCACAAAGGAACCAGTCAAACACTCCACAAAGGAACCAGTCAAACATCCTACAAAGGAACCAGTCAAACACCCTACAAAGGAACCAGTCAAACATCCTACAAAGGAACCAGTCAAACATCCTACAAAGGAACCAGTCAAACATCCCACAAAGGAACCAGTCAAACACTCCACAAAGAAACCAGTCAAACACCCTACAAAGGAACCAGCCAAACATCCCACAAAGGAACCAGTCAAACACCCTACAAAGGAACCAGCCAAACACTCCAGAAAGGAACCAGCCAATCACCACACAAAGGAACCAGCCAATCCCCACACAAAGGAACCAGCCAATCACCACACAAAGGAAGCAGCCAATCACCACACAAAGGAACCAGCCAAACATCAACACACATTTTAATAATTTAATCCACCAACACCCCATAGAGTTCAATCTGATGTACATACTGGTACATACCAGTACATACTGGTACGTGCTGGGGTACATACGGGTGTACATACGGGTACATAATGGGGTACATACGGGTACATACTGGGGGTACATACAGAGGTACATACTGGTATATACTGGGGGTACATATTGGTACATACTGGGGTACATACTGGGGATGATTTGATTGAAACAAGACATGTGTGCTTTCATTTACGTTTGTAGTGATTGATTACCAAAGCATTTGAAATAAGACTCAGATATGAACTGTTTGTATATAAACCCTGAATATGCTTCATTACTGCATCGGAATGAAGGCAACTTCCATTTCAATTAATAGAAACTAGACTTGTCAAACAAAACTAGCCAATCGGATAGGTTGGTGGTCATTCCCTATTGGACAGAGGTGGTTATTTCTTGAGTCCTATTGGACAGGAGACTCCAGTGCCGCTGAGGCCACAGTATCCACGGGGGTTCTTGCTGAGGTACTGCTGGTGGTAGTCCTCAGCATAGTAGAACTCATGGGCCTCGGCTATCTCTGTGGTGATTTCTCCAAAGCCCCCCTCTATCAGGACCTGTAGAAACAACAACGATATGTCATTAGGAATGACCTTCATGAATGAATGGTCCAGGAATGATTACAAGGGAAATACTTTCTAAAAGCCACACAAACTAAACATTTTGAACCATTTCCTGCTGCCTCCTTCCATGTAAGTACTTTCAAAACATTTTTATGACTCGTTAAAGGAAAGTGTTTTCTTACAAAGAAAATCTATTTTTCAATACTGTTGGCAGTTCTCGCTCTCTCTCATTTGTAAAGCAGTGGAGCAGAGACGGGCACAGAGATAGGTCATTAGTATTCCGGATTCCCCTACGGGTGAGGCCCTGGCAGATGTCTGCTCACGTGCCCCAGATGTGCCCAGTGTGTGTATGGGGAGGGGGCAATGAGTTTATGAGTGTGTGCACTGTCACAGGGCCCCACGACCCAGCATACCCAATGCCAATGACTGCAGCATTTTTATATGGTCCACACACACACACACACACACACACACACACACACACACACACACACACACACACACACACACACACACACACACACACACACACACACACACACACACACACACACACACACACACACACACACACATCATTCAGGCTAGCCCCCAGTACAGGGCCGTTGAAGCAGGTACACATCACTGGGCCATACTCCCGGCTTTTCCTCCTCTATGGAAAATCATGGATAGGACCAGCCTGGATATCATCTGACATCCGCAAGCAAGGTTTGAATTGTACGCTAGTCTGGTATAATACACAGCATATAGAGAAATCCAGGTTGGAAGCAAATTCATTGTTCTGGGTTGTGAGAATATGATGATTTTTAGCTGAGAAATGAGAAGTTATGTTCCAGGGGGATATTGTTGAGATTAGCTTTACACTACATGGCGTCAAATATCTCATTCCAAAATCATTGGCATTTATATGGAGTTGGTCCCCCTTTGATGTTGGAACGTTGCTGCATGGACTTGCTTTCATTCAGCCACAAGAGCATTAGTGAGGTCAGGCACTGATGTTGGGCCTTCCCCAAACTGTTGCCACAAATTTGGAATCACAGAATTGTCTAGAATGTCATTGTATGCTGTAGCGTTAAGATGTCCCTTCAATGGAACTAAGGGGCCTAGTCCGAACCATGAAAACAGCCCCAGACCATTATTCCTCCTCGGGCATTGAAACCCAATTGATGAAGCTCCCGACAAAGAGTTCTTATGTTGACGTTGCTTCCAGAGGCAGTTTGGAACTCGGCAGTGAGTGTTGCAACCGAGGACAGACAATCTTTATGCACTACGTGTTACAGCACTCGGCAGTCCAATTCTGCAAGCTTGTGTGGCCTACCACTTCGCGAGCTGAGTGTTTCCACTTCACAATAACAGCCCTTAACTGACTTGGAAAGGTGGCATCCTATGACGGTACCACGTTGAAAGTCCCTGAACTCTTCTGTAAGGTCATTCTACTAACAATGTTTGCCTATGGAGTTTGCATGACTGTGTGCTCAATTGTATACACCTGTCAGCAACGGGTGTGGCTGAAATAGCCAAATCCACTAATTTGAAGGGGTGTCCACATACTTTTGCATATGCGACCATGTCAGTCTGGCAGCAGATGGCTCATAGTTCACCTGAGAGACAAAGGAAACCATACAGAAGAAGAATGACATGTTTATCTCTCATTTCTGTGTCTAAGCAGTGAGTGATGGTAGGTCGGCAGTCCAATTCTGCGAGCTTGTGTGGCCTACCACTTCACGAGCTGAGTGTTTCCACTTCACAATAACAGCCCTTAACTGACTTGGAAAGGTGGCATCCTATGACGGTGCCACGTTGAAAGTCACTGAGCTCTTCTGTCTAACACATTCTACTGCCAATGTTTCTACGCCAACGTTTGGAGATCGCATGGTTGTGTGCTCGATTTTATACACCTGTCAGTAACAGGTGAAGCTGAAATAGCCAAATCCACTAATCCACTAAACATACTTCTGGCCTTAATGCAATACTTCTGTACCTTAATGCAATACCACTTGGGAGATTCAAAAAATGATGCAACAATGGATCTTTCTTTCTTTCATTTTGTATTTCTCTCTTTCTATCTTTAGTCCTCCATTACTTCACCATCTCATTCTCTACCTCGCCAACCTCCCCCCTCTCACTTATGTTCTGTTGCTCAGTGTGTGTGTGTGTGTGTGTGTGTGTGTGTGTGTGTGTGTGTGTGTGTGTGTGTGTGTGTGTGTGTGTGTGTGTGTGTGTGTGTGTGTGTGTGTGTGTGTGTGTGTGTGTGTGTGTGTGTGTGTGTGTGTGTGTGTGTGTGTGTGTGTGTGTGTGTGTGTGTGTGTGTGTGTGTGGGGCGAAAGAAAGGTTGTGTGAAGTAACCTGCCAACTACCTAATTTCTCTGACCATCTGCCTGGAGGTAGCCACGCACCTGTTAGGAGCAGCTGCCATTGCAGAGGGGACAGGAGAGAGAGAGCGAGGTAACACAGAATCAACTCTTCTCTCTCAAGGGCCTTTTTTAAATAATTGCATACTCCCCACGTCATCTCTACTCACCTCCTTCTCCCATTGGATGAGAAAGCCAGAGGTTCCCTTTTGAGAAGGAGGTGATGAGAGAGGAGTATGCAATTGACAGAGGCCATAGTCCTAACTATACCATCAGCCCTAACTCTAGTCCTAACTATACCATCAGCCCTAACTCTAGTTCTAACTATACCCTCAGCCCTAACTCTAGTTCTAACTATACCATCAGCCCTAACTCTAGTTCTAACTATACCCTCAGCCCTAACTCTAGTTCTAACTATACCATCAGCCCTAACTCTAGTTCTAACTATACCATCAGCCCTAACTCTAGTCCTAACTATACCATCAGCCCTAACTCTAGTCCTAACTATACCATCAGCCCTAGGTCTAGTTCTAACTATACCCTCAGCCCTAACTCTAGTCCTAACTATACCCTCAGTCCTAACTCTAGTTCTAACTATACGATCAGCACTAACTCTAGTACACTCAGCCCTAACCCTAGTCCTAATTATACCCTCAGTCCTAACTCTAGTCCTAACTATACCATCAGCCCTAGCTCTAGTCTTAACTATACCATCAGCCCTAACTCTAGTTCTAACTATACCCTCAGCGCTAACTCTAGTCCTAACTATACCATCAGCCCTAACTCTAGTCCTAACTATACCATCAGCCCTAACTCTAGTTCTAACTATACCCTCAGCCCTAACTCTAGTCCTAACTATACCATCAGCCCTAACTCTAGTTCTAACTATACCCTCAGCCCTAACTCTAGTTCTAACTATACCCTCAGCCCTAACTCTAGTCCTAACTATACCATCAGCCCTAACTCTAGTTCTAACTATACCCTCAGCCCAAACTCTAGTTCTAACTATACCCTCAGCCCTAACTATAGTCCTAACTATACCATCAGCCCTAACTCTAGTCCTAACTATACCATCAGCCCTAACTCTAGTCCTAACTATACCATCAGCCCTAACTCTAGTCCTAACTACACCCTGAAGATTAGCGAGAAGAAGATGTCGACTCCAGTCGAGTTGTTGTGTATAACCCCAGCTCCACCATTATAACCCCAGCTCCACCATTATAACCCCAGCTCCACCATTATAACCCCAGCTCCCCCCCTATAACCCCAGCTCCACCATTATAACCCCAGCTCCACCATTATAACCCCAGCTCCACCATTATAACCCCAGCTCCCCCCCTATAACCCCAGCTCCACCATTATAACCCCAGCTCCACCATTATAACCCCAGCTCCACCATTATAACCCCAGCTCCACCATTATAACCCCAGCTCCACCATTATAACCCCAGCTCCACCATTATAACCCCAGCTCCACCATTATAACCCCAGCTCCACCATTATAACCCCAGCTCCACCATTATAACCCCAGCTCCACCATTATAACCCCAGCTCCACCCCTATAACCCCAGCTCCACCATTATAACCCCAGCTCCACCATTATAACCCCAGCTCCCCCTATAACCCCAGCTCCACCATTATAACCCCAGCTCCACCATTATAACCCCAGCTCCACCATTATAACCCCAGCTCCACCCCTATAACCCCAGCTCCACCATTATAACCCCAGCTCCACCATTATAACCCCAGCTCCCCCTATAACCCCAGCTCCACCATTATAACCCCAGCTCCACCATTATAACCCCAGCTCCACCATTATAACCCCAGCTCCACCATTATAACCCCAGCTCCACCATTATAACCCCAGCTCCACCATTATAACCCCAGCTCCACCATTATAACCCCAGCTCCACCCCTATAACCCCAGCTCCACCATTATAACCCCAACTCCACCCATATGACACCAGTTCCACCATTATAACCCCAGCTCCACCAAGTTATGACCCAAGTTCCACCCTTATACCCCACCCCTATAGCCCAACTCCACCCATATGACCCCAGTTCCACCCTTATACCCCACCCATATAGCCCAGCTCCACCCCTATAACCCAGCTTCCATATAGGCCATGGAATGATCTCCACAGACATTTAAGCCTCTCTCTAACTCTTTCAGCCTCATCATCCCCCATTTACCACTCAGTCCTCTCTCCCTAATTACTGCCCCCTTTCCATACCCTCCTCTGTCAGACACATTCTTCCCCTATTCCTTTCTACCTCGTTCTCCCTTTCTCTCTCTCCCTCTGAATATCTCTGCGTGGACACCCGGCAGGTAGCTATCGCCATCCGCAGCTCACCACCGGGTGCATGCCAACCCCCCTCTGGCACCTGGCCAAACTGGCACCGCCAGATAGAATTGGAGACAGGCATGTTTCCGTGGCGGTACCGAGCCTGGATAGCACTCCATCGTTCTGAGCTCACCGATTATGGCAGCCTCCCCAAGAAGCCTGGTCGCTAGGGAGACCAGAGCTACAGTGGGCAGTGTTAACACTTATTGTCACAGCGAGGTGGGAGGAAGGTCTGTGTGCAAGTGTGAGTGTAGCTAAGATAATGCAGTGGCAGGTGGCATTTCTTTCTCCCACTCAGCTCTGGAAAATGGATCAGAGCAAGAGCTTGAGACAAAAGGCTTTTGTGGAACAAAACAAGGTAAGCAGCCTGGTGTCCAACAGGCTGAGACATTGGCAGGACATTAAATCCCAATCACCATTTTTAGTCCATTTCTGGGCAACAAAGGATTTGTGAAGAGTGAAATATCCCATTTTGCGTTAAGAGCCTATAATACGCCAAAGGAAACTCCAACAGCACACGTCTAAAGCACCCTGTGTATTTAAGGACCCCATAAAACATGCACAACCTTGGATGCAGGTAGGAGAAACAAAGGATGTGGGGGTGTAACTTAGATTTCAAGATGAATGTTCTTAATGTATAGAACTACAGCTGCCACTATTTAGAATGTCCATATGTTGTATTCCTTTGTTACAGTTTGTTAGCATCTTCAGGGAAAGACATTGACACAATGGCGGAAATTCAGACCCGAGTTACGCTCGTGTAAATCCTAGACAGAATTGCCACGGGGGATGGGGAGACATCCCCCTCAATATTCAGAACAGGTCGATTCGCTCACCCCAATGTAGCCTATGAACACATAATGGCAACAAAAAAACATTTGCAGGAAATTAGCTTTAAAGGTCGACTTTAGGCACAAAAAACTCCTCTTTTTCAATTTTATAAAAGAAATGGGGTGTGTTTTTGGTGGTTCATTGACGTCTTTCTGGTCATGCACGCCGCGACCGAATAGCTAGTTTGTTAGCTAAGCTAGCCACTTGTAGCTAGCCAGTAACTCCTCCAGTATGTGCTGACGTCATTCCACAGGATTTGTTTTTGTACGAAAGCTGCAGAGATCGTTAAGAAATGGCACTTCTGTAGCCAAATATAGTATTTGTCAAATAATCCACCACCTTTATGAGCGAGGAAACCATGAATAAGGTAAAGATAAAAATAACAGTAGTCTCCATGCACTGTCCTTTATACATTGATATGAAAAGAGCTATTGATAAGACCTAGGTACAGGAGTTATCTGTTTGAGTAAGGAGATTGTAAATATAGGCTAAATTATAATTGTTCTAGAAACCAGTCATATGGAAGGGAACTGAAAAGCATATCTATCAGGAATCAAGGTAAGACCCAGATGCAGACTGTCGAAGTAACAATGTTTATTGTAGCAACAGGGGCAGGCAAAGACAGGTCAAGGCAGGCAGGGGTCGATAATCCAGGGTAAGGTAAAGGTACAGGACGGCAGGCAGAATCAGGGACACGCAGAGTTCAGTAATCCAGAGGTGGAGCAAAGGTACAGGACGGCAGGTAGGCTCAGGGACAGAGGTCAGGCGGGCAGGTACAGGGTCAGGACAGGCAAAGGTCAAAAACCAGGAGGACGAGAAATGAGATGCTGGGAAACGATAGGAGCTGACAGGAAAAACACTGGCAACAAACAGACAGAGAACAGGGATAATTGGGAAGATGGGCGACACCTGGAGGGGGGTGGAGACATGGACAAGGACAGGTGAAACAGATCAGGGTGTACCAATATCAACATGACAGGTAGGCCTATTTATGCCCATTTCCTACAGTGACGTATGAAATGCTGTGCCATTATGTTCCACATGATTAAATGTGGAGACGCAAGCCAAATTGGATGACAAGGCAAAAAGTCACACCAAATGTAACCTTTGTGCTCAAGAATGTTTTAATAATATGTCACAACATTTTCTGTTCCCTTCAATTTATAGTCTATAGCCTATGTTAAATATTATTAGCCACTATCGGTACTGACCATAAGTAGCCTAATAACCACGCATATTCAACTGCCAATTTAGTGTTCTTTCCCTTCCCTACATTCTTATCATTCCATTACATCATTTGATTTAGCCTTTATATACTATTTAATGAAGGCCAAATAGAAATTGTAGTAAAAATACAAATGTAGGCTTATTAAATCATTATGGAGCTCAAACCGTTACTTTGAACTTGACGCATGGTGCAAGACCTGGCACTTGTCATCACCCAGTTCCATCATAATCGGTGCGGAAAATTTGGGTATATTTAGGTAAAACTTTATTTTAAGGGGCTCCCGAGTGGCGCAGCAGTCTAAGGCACTGCATCTCAGTGCAAGAATATATAATAATATAATATAATAATATATATAATAATAATAATATATGCCATTTAGCAGACGCTTTTATCCAAAGCGACTTACAGTCATGTGTGCATACATTCTACGTATGGGTGGTCCCGGGGATCGAACCCACTACCCTGGCGTTACAAGCGCCATGCTCTACCAACTGAGCTACAGAAGGACCACGCAAGAGGCATCACTACAGTCCCTGGGTCGTATCCAGGCTGTATAACATCCGGCCGTGATTGGGAGTCCCATAGGGGGGCGCACAATTGCCCAGCGTCGTCTGGGTTTGGCCGGAGTAGGCCGTCATTGTAAATAAGAATTTGTTCTTAACTGACTATCACACTAACAAGTATTGCGGTCTGTAATTGCAAAGGTGTAACAATGAATTCTTGTTACCGTGCTTGTTACAAATGGGATGGTTTCCACAAAATTCACAAACTTTCTGTGTTTCATTTCTTCTCAGCTTTATTCGATTCAGTAACAACTGTTACAAAGGTTGTGACCCCTCGTGGATGTCTTGGGTGTCTGAAAGATTCTGCTCAATAGGCTCTAATTACTTATCCATAAATGTCCACTGTTGAAAATATATCTTTACTCAACATAATTGCTAGCACTTACCACCAAAATAAAATGAACCATCTGGGTTAACTATTTCAAAGCATCGTAATATTTGCCGAAGTACAATGTAATTACTATGCATTGTACAGGATTTCTTCTAGTTAAAATTAAGTTTATCTTGAGGGGTACTTGTAATTCATGTGTACTGTAATTCATGTGTTCTAGACATTACACTACCCATCCTGTCAACCTGGATTATTGAGTTTTTACACCACTCCAGCCGACGCTTGGCATTGCACACTTGGCTTGCGTGCGGCTGCTCGGCCATGGAAACTAATTTCATGAAGCTGCCGACAAACAGTTGTTGTGCTGACATTGAGTTCAGAGGCAGTTTGGAACTCGGTAGTGAGTGTTGCAACCGAGGACAGGCAATTGTTACACGCTACAGCACTTGGTGGTCCCGTTCTGTGAGCTTGTGTGCCCCACCACTTCACGACTGAGCGTTTCCGCTTCACAATAACAGCACTTACAGTTGACCGGGGCAGCTCCAGTAGGGCAGAAATTTGACAAACTGACTTGTTGGAAAGGTGGCATCCTATGACGGTACCACGTTGAAAGTCCCTGAGCAGAATTGTCTAGAATGTCATTGTATGCTGTAGCGTTAAGATGTCCCTTCAATGGAACTAAGGGGCCTAGTCCGAACCATGAAAAACAGCCCCAGACCATTATTCATCCTCGGGCATGGAAACCCAATTGATGAAGCTCCCGACAAAGAGTTCTTATGCTGACGTTGCTTCCAGAGGCAGTTTGGAACTCGGCAGTGAGTGTTGCAACCGAGGACAGACGATCTTTATGCACTACGTGTTACAGCACTCGGCAGTCCAATTCTGCGAGCTTGTGTGGCCTACCACTTCGCGAGCTGAGTGTTTCCACTTCACAATAACAGCCCTTAACTGACTTGGAAAGGTGGCATCCTATGACGGTACCACGTTGAAAGTCCCTGAGCTCTTCTGTAAGGTCATTCTACTGACAATGTTTGCCTATGGAGTTTGCATGACTGTGTGCTCAATCAATTGTATACACCTGTCAGCAACGGGTGTGGCTGAAATAGCCAAATCCACTAATTTGAAGGGGTGTCCACATACTTTTGCATATACGTACATGGCAGTCTGGCAGCAGATGGCTCATAGTTCACCTGAGAGACAAAGGAAACCATACAGAAGAAGAATGACATGTTTATCTCTCATTTCTGTGTCTAAGCAGTGAGTGATGGTAGGTCTAGGAGATAGCTGTAATGTAGTTCGTCTGCTGTTAGAAGAGAGTCAGACCGAAATGCAGCGTGTAGGTTACTCATGACTTTTAATTAAGAAAATACGGTACATGAAATAACTGAAAATACGAAAACAACAAACGAATGAAACTAATTACAGCCTATCTGGTGACTAACACAGAGACAGGTACAATCACCCACGAAATACAACGCGCACTCAAGCTACCTAAATACGGTTCCCAATCCGAGACAACTAGAATCAGCTGACTCCAATTAGGAATCGCCTCAGGCAGCCAAGCCTAACTAGACACACCCCTAATAATAAACACTCCCAATTACTACAAACCCTAATACTAAATACAACATATAAACCCATGTCACACCCTGGCCTACCCAAACATATAACAAAAACACAAGATACAATGACCAAGGTGTGACAATAGCACTTTAGCAGTGGATGGAAGCTAAGGGACTTGACATTCATCCACTCTCCAATTCAGTCTGGCCAGTACCCTGCAGGTCCCTTTTCTTTTGCTTGTTTGCTTCAATGGAAGAGACGGAAAATTCAGTTTTATGCGTCTGAACTATTTTCTTTGTCTTTATGTTGGCTGAGTACACACTAGCCTTAATCAGCTGACACACACATACATCTCATCAGCTGAGAGTGACATGCTGTGAACAAAGGTCACACCTCTCCTCTAAACCCCATCCATCATTTACCCCTCCTTCCAATCATTCGCTCACTCCTTCATTAGCTGGGGGCTCCTGGTCAGGGGTTATCCTACCCCCAGGGGGACTAACAAGCACCCCTTCCTGGGAGATCCAGGGGGCTTGGGTCTCTTCAACAGCTTTCTATGTCTACTGAACACAGAGGTGAGGAAGGCAGACAGTAATATTAACTCCTCATATGAACACACACAGGTTCCTTGGTCACATCCCAAACCATGGAGCTACTCCATACTGAATAATTAACTCCTACTGTATCTGTCCACTCTATGGACTATGAACGATCTACTGTATCTGTCCACTCTATGGACTATGAACGATCTACTGTATCTGTCCACTCTATGGACTATGAACGATCTACTGTATCTGTCCACTCTATGGACTATGAACAATCTACTGTATCTGTCCACTCTATGGACTATGAACGATCTACTGTATCTGTCCACTCTATGGACTATGAACAATCTACTGTATCTGTCCACTCTATGGACTATGAACAATCTACTGTATCTGTCCACTCTATGGACTATGAACAATCTACTGTATCTGTCCACTCTATGGACTATGAACAATCTACTGTATCTGTCCACTCTATGGACTATGAACAATCTACTGTATCTGTCCACTCTATGGACTATGAACGATCTACTGTATCTGTCCACTCTATGGACTATGAACAATCTACTGTATCTGTCCACTCTATGGACTATGAACAATCTACTGTATCTGTCCACTCTATGGACTATGAACAATCTACTGTATCTGTCCACTCTATGGACTATGAACAATCTACTGTATCTGTCCACTCTATGGACTATGAACAATCTACTGTATCTGTCCACTCTATGGACTATGAACAATCTACTGTATCTGTCCACTCTATGGACTATGAACAATCTACTGTATCTGTCCACTCTATGGACTATGAACATTCTACTGTATCTGTCCACTCTATGGACTATGAACATTCTACTGTATCTGTCCACTCTATAAACTATGAACGATCTACTGTATCTGTCCACTCTATGGACTATGAACGATCTACTGTATCTGTCCACTCTATGGACTATGAACGATCTACTGTATCTGTCCACTCTATGGACTATGAACAATCTACTGTATCTGTCCACTCTATGGACTATGAACAATCTACTGTATCTGTCCACTCTATGGACTATGAACGATCTACTGTATCTGTCCACTCTATGGACTATGAACGATCTACTGTATCTGTCCACTCTATAAACTATGAACGATCTACTGTATCTCTGTGGGTGTGAAAGCCACACACGTAAGGGAAGGGTTAAGCAATTTTATACATTCAGTATCACTCCGTCAAGGGAAATATAGTATTCTTTCTAACAAAGATATCTACATATATTTCAGGATGTTGTGTATCCCTGGAAATAATCAGAATTCATGTAAAGATTACAGTTTTGAAAACATTTGTAAAAAGTTGTCTCTTGGAACAATAGGTATGGGATAAGTTGAGTGGCAGGACAGGGTCAGTTAAGCTGCCTACACATATCTGTACTGAATGAAACAACACCACTACATTTCTTCAACAGAATCACAATAGATGTTTTGTCTTTTAATCATTTTAATACAGGCTTAACACCTAACAAACACTTTTAACCAAGGGCAAGCTCTGTTGCTTCCTCAAATCCCAGTGAAAATGCCTTGCATTACAGCTGGGAAGAAAACACTTCAAATCTGCTCAACTTGCTGTTGGCTCAACTCACCCCATGGCCAACGGCTCAACTTACCCCAAGGCAAATATTTTGACTATATTAGCCCACACACTTATAAAGACGCACTTTCATGCTAGGTTTAGGACCTAATATTGACACTTATAGAGACCCCAAATGATGTATAGAACAATCTTAAAATGATGTACTTTGGTTTAAATAAAAGCATCATGTCATTCATTTGACTTGTTTTTTGGACCTAACTTGCTTCCCACTTTTTCCATGTGGTTTCTCCCTTTACAGATTCCATGAAATAATCTCTTCCTAAATATTTGGTCAAATTATACATTTTGCGTATGATTCCTCAAAACAAGTGCGGATTACATTAATTCTTTGGCTTAATTTACCCCACACTCCCCTACAGCTTAACCTACATCCTGGGTCAGAGGAAGTGCTAGTGGCAGAATCTCCAAAATGGCGTCCCTGTCCTCCTCTCCTCTGACTCAGACGATGTCTGCTATGTTTGTTCCAGCGGCCCTGAGCTGTGTTATGTTACCAAATGGAGAAATGCATAATTCAGACTAATTCATTTGCATGTCAGACAGAGTGCTCATTTGGAATGCAAATACCTGCGCGCCTTGGTTAACGGCAGAAACGTGAAAGGTAGCGATAAGCAGCCTAACATGACCTTCTATTGCAGACATTTCAGGAAGGCAGGAAAATGAAGAAAAAAAAGAGAGGGAGAAAACGTGAGTAAAAATAGAACCCGACGCAGCATGTTAAAAAGCTAGAGCAGGATTAGAAAGGGGGAGAAGACAGGAGACACAATAAACACACACACACACACGCCTTTGTGCACAGAAATGGACGCTCAGAGAGGAGAAAAACATTTTAGAGCAAATGAGGAGGAATTATTGAAAGATGAACTTCATTTTTAGGAATAATTCATGCTAACACAAAGGGAGCAGCCCTCGAGCATGAGGTCCACCCATAGGAATCAGGAGTTATCACACTGGCAAGTCAGGGGTAAAACAGGGACACTGTAGTCAGTTGGAAAGTCCACCCCAGCCCCTAATTCTACACACACACACAGCAGAATCAGTTTTATATATAGCACTGCATCCAAGACACAGTTTGCTACAACAAAGGGATGTCTAGACCTAAAATAAAGGCGTGATCCGTAGGTGCACAATACAGGAACGAGGAAACACACACACTACCTCGGTAATACACACTACTACCTCGGACACACACACACTACTAACTCAGGAACACACACACTACTACCTCGGACACACACACACTACTAACTCAGGAACACACACACTACTACCTCGGACACACACACACTACTACCACCTCGGAAACACACACACTACGACCACCTCGGAAACACACACACACACTACTACTACTACCACCTCGGGGACACACACACTACCACCTCAGGAACACACACACACACTACTAACTCAGGAAAACACGCTACTACCTCAGGAACACACGCTACTACCTCAAGAACACACACACTACTACCTCAGGAACAAACACTACTACCTCAAGAACACACACTACTACCTCAAGAACACACGCTACTACCTCAAGAACACACGCTACTACCTCGGGAACACACACACTACTACCTCGGGAACACACACACACTACTACCTCGGAAACACACACACACTACTACCTCGGGAACACACACACTACTACCTCGGGAACACACACACTACTACCTCGGGAACACACACTACTACCTCGGGAACACACACACTACTACCTCGGGAACACACACACTACAACCTCGGGAACACACACACTACAACCTCGGGAACACACACACTACAACCTCGGGAACACACACACTACAACCTCGGGAACACACACACTACTACCTTGTGAACACACACACTACTACCCCAAGAATACACACTACTACTTCAAGAACACATTCACGACTACCTCGGGAACACACACACACTACTACCTCAGGAACACACACACTACTACCTCAGGAACACACACACTACCTAAGGACCACACACACTACTACCTCAGGAACACACACACACTACTACCTCAGGAACACACACACACTACTACCTCGGGAACACACACACACTACTACCTCGGGAACACACACACACTACTACCTCGGGAACACACACTGCTACCTCAAGAACACACACACTACTACCTCAGGAACACACAAACACTACTACCTCAAGAACACACACACTACTACCTCAGGAACACACACTACTACCTCAGGAACACACAAACTCTACTACCTCAGGAACACACATACTACCTCAGGAACACACACACACTACCTCGGGAACACACACACACTACCTCGGGAACACACACACACTACTACCTCGGGAACACACACTTCTACCTCAAGAACACACACACTACTACCTCAGGAACACACAAACTCTACTACCTCAGGAACACACACTACTACATCAGGAACACACACACTACTTCCTCAGGAACACACACTACTTCCTCAGGAACACACACTACTACCTCAGGAACACACACACACTACTACCTCGGGAACACACACTTCTACCTCAAGAACACACACACTACTACCTCAGGAACACACAAACTCTACTACCTCAGGAACACACACTACTACATCAGGAACACACACACTACTTCCTCAGGAACACACACTACTTCCTCAGGAACACACACTACTTCCTCAGGAACACACACTACTACCTCAGGAACACACACACTACTACCTCAGGAACACACACACTACTACATCAGGAACACACACACTACTTCCTCAGGAACACACACACTACTACCTCAGGAACACACAAACACTACTACCTCAGGAACACAAACTCTACTACCTCAGGAACACACACTACTACCTCAGGAACACACATACTACCTCAGGAACACACACACACTCTCTCAGGAACACACACACACTACTACCTCAAACTCTACTACCTCAAACTCTACTACCTCAGGAAGACACTAACTCTACTACCTCAGGAACACAAACTCTACTACCTCAGGAACACACACTACCTCAGGAACACAAACACTACTACCTCAGGAACACACACACACTACTACCTCAGGAACACACACACACTACTACCTCAGGAACACGTACACTACTACCTCGGGAACACACACACACTACTACCTCGGGAACACACACACACTACTACCTCAGGAACACGTACACTACTACCTCAGGAACACACACACACTACTACCTCAAGAACACACACACTACTACCTCAGGAACACACACACACTACTACCTCAGGAACACACACACACTACTACCTCAGGAACACACACACACTACTACCTCAAGAACACACACACTACTACCTCAGGAACACGTACACTACTACCTCAGGAACACGTACACTACCTCAGAAACACACACTACTACCTCAGGAACACACACACACCACACACACACACTACTACCTCAGGAACACACACACACTACTACCTCAGGAACACACACACTACTACCTCAGTGTAACGGATGTGAAACGGGAAGCTAGTTAGCGGTGGTGCGTGCTAAATAGCGTTTAAATCGGTGACGTCACTTGCTCTGAGACCTTGAAGTAGTGGTTCCCTTTGCTCTGGAACGATGGGTAACGATGCTTCGAGGGTGACTGTTGACGTGTGCAGAGGGTCCCTGGTTCGCGATGTATGAGCAGAGGGGGAGTGAGAGAGAGAAACGCAGGACACCTTGCCTTTCTCTTTAGCCCCTCAGCCCCAGCCTCAGAGGTCATTTCCTGCAGTGCAGTGCCTCACACAGAGAGCTCCCCAATCACTCCCCACGTGGACAATACAATCAAGTCAGCCAGCGGAGCATCCACATTCAATACCTTGACATCAAATTAACCAGACGCTTCCCAATCCACCAACTCTGCTGGTCAAAGCTGAATGGAGAACGGAACAGGAGAGTGGCTGAAACGGCTTCATTCTCCCCCGTTACAAATGGCTGTGAATGACAATACTTTGTTCTCGAAGCAGATGAGCAGAAAGAAAACATCTATTCTATGTCAACGTGTTCCTTCCTGACTGAGATTGTCAGAATGGGGATGGGATGTGGGGACATTCACAATGCTCTATAATTGGCTAATTTCACCATGTGAAACATTTAAAACATTTCTAATGAGTCCACCATTGACAGCCAGGACTAGAATCTACACTATTATGACTCAGTCAGCTCATTGAGTTTATTGTGGTACTATCCTAATGTGCGGCTGTGTATGAAGCTCATGCATGTGTGTGTGTGTCTTTGTAAATTTGGTGTTTGTGTGTGTGTGTGTGATTTGTTCGTGTGTGTGTGTGTGTGTGTGATTTGTTCGTGTGTGTGTGTGTGTGATTTGTTCGTGTGTGTGTGTGTGTGTGTGTGTGTGTGTGTGTGTGTGTGTGTGTGTGTGTGTGTGTGTGTGTGTGTGTGTGTGTGTGTGTGTGTGTGTGTGTGTGTGTGTGTGTGTGTGTGTGTGTGTGTGTGTGTGTGTGTGTGTGTGTGTGTGTGTGTGTGTGTGTGTGTGTGTGTGTGTGTGTGTGTGTGTGTTCTACATGCCCAGCTTTGTTCATGTGTGTGTGTGGTCTCTGCTGTTGGCACAGAGAGTGACATCACTGACCTGGCTCCCCTCCCTGGCAGAGCAGGCCCTCTGTCCATCATAATGTTTAGGGGAATGTGATACATACCACTTGCTTTGGTCTCCTGTCGGTACCTTCAGAAACCAAAATGGGAATGTCTGCATGTGAGACGAGAGCAAAAGGGAGGAAATAAGATGGGCTGCTTCACTCCTTTACTAAACTGAAGGTAGGGGATGGGAACTATGAAGGACAGGCCGTAAGTGGACAGCAGGACAGGAGAATGATTGACACTAGTGAGGTAGCATGGCTGTTCACACCCTGAGATGAGATGGGGACAGACCATCACAGCTTCACCGCCATCATAGGAGAGATGGATGTGTGTGTGTGTGTGTGTGTGTGTGTGTGTGTGTGTGTGTGTGTGTGTGTGTGTGTGTGTGTGTGTGTGTGTGTGTGTGTGTGTGTGTGTGTGTGTGTGTGTGTGTGTGTGTGTGTGTGTGTGTGTGTGTGTGTGTGTGTGTGTGTGTGTGTGTGTGTGTGTGTGTGTGTGTGTGTGTGGCTTGATCTTAGAATGCCCATCAGGTAATTGGATAGTGTGTATAATCAATAGCTGTGTAATAATCCTAAAGTAATAGCTGTGTTATTGTACAACCATCCACGACACTGAACGACCAACAGCGTGACAGAGGGAGAAAAAGACAGAAATCATTGGAAAAGAGGCCACGGTTCAGTCTGTAGGTCAACAGGAAGGATGAACATGACAGATTAATCTTCCCAAGGTGGACAGACAAGCTGACAGAAAGACAGACATAATCTACAGAAACCCCAGCAATCACAACTCATGTATATTAGAGTCTTCCAACTCTTCCAATACGAGTGAGTGTGATCTCTCCCCCGACACCCACAACATCACCCTTATTTACTCAACCTCTGTCCTCCCACCATTTCAAGTCATTATGTCTGAAGGACAGAGAGAGGAGGGTAAGAAAGTTGAGTTTGCTACTAAAGCAATTTCAAGACAGATTTGGCCGGCAGATGGTTGGCAGCGCCGTGTTTGTTAAACCAACTGGTCTGGTGCATTAGGATGTCGGGGAACAGCATGCCACGCCGCTCCATCAAAAATTGCCACAGATGGGGGGGGGGGGGGGTACAGGGGAGGATGGGGGAGGTGGAGGGGACAAGGCCGGGGCCCGGCAAGCTGGTCAGGAAATAACGAGAGCAGCTAGCGAACGGAGGGGGAACAGATAATTAGCCCGGCCATGGCCTCCAGTCACTCAGTCATTCCATGAGAGAAGAGAGGAAGAGGGGAAGAGAGGAGAAGAGAAGGGGAAAGGGGATCCCTGAGGGTGTGCAAGTGAGGGGCTGTCACAGCTGGAGAGCAACTCCCCATTACCAGGGAGGAGACTCACCTTCACCTCCCTCACACACACACACACACACACACACACACACACACACACACACACACACACACACACACACACACACACACACACACACACACACACACACACACACACACACACACACACACACACACACACACTGAGTGTACAAAACATTAGGAACACCTGCTCTTTCCATGACATTGACTGACCAGGTGAATCCAGGTGAAAACTATGATCCCTTATTGATGTCAACTGTTAAATCCACTTCAACCAGTGTAGATGAAGAGGAGGAGACAGGGATGTTCTGGAGGCAAAAGCAGGGGTGCAACTCAATATTAGGAAGGTGTTCTTAATCTTTTGTACACTGTATTTACTCTCAGTCCTCTTTCCCTTTCCCCCTAACCGCCTAGGTTAGTTTATGTCTACCATATCTCCTCTCTAACAGTCCTCTGTCTTTCTCCCTAACCGCCTAGGTTAGTTTATGTCTACCATATCTCCTCTCTAACAGTCCTCTGTCTTTCTCCCTAACAGCCTAGGTTAGTTTATGTCTACCATATCTCCTCTCTAACAGTCCTCTGTCTTTCTCCCTAACCGCCTAGGTTAGTTTATGTCTACCATATCTCCTCTCTAACAGTCCTCTGTCTTTCTCCCTAACAGCCTAGGTTAGTTTGTCTACCATATCTCCTCTCTAACAGTCCTCTGTCTTTCTCCCTAACAGCCTAGGTTAGTTTATGTCTACCATATCTCCTCTCTAACAGTCCTCTTTCCCTTTCCCCCTAACCGCCTAGGTTAGTTTGTCTACCATATCTCCTCTCTAACAGTCCTCTGTCTTTCCCCCTAACCGCCTAGGTTAGTTTATGTCTACCATATCTCCTCTCTAACAGTCCTCTGTCTTTCTCCCTAACAGCCTAGGTTAGTTTATGTCTACCATATCTCCTCTCTAACAGTCCTCTTTCCCTTTCCCCCTAACCGCCTAGGTTAGTTTGTCTACCATATCTCCTCTCTAACAGTCCTCTGTCTTTCCCCCTAACCGCCTAGGTTAGTTTATGTCTACCATATCTCCTCTCTAACAGTCCTCTGTCTTTCTCCCTAACAGCCTAGGTTAGTTTATGTCTACCATATCTCCTCTCTAACAGTCCTCTGTCTTTCTCCCTAACAGCCTAGGTTAGTTTATGTCTACCATATCTCCTCTCTAACAGTCCTCTGTCTTTCTCCCTAACAGCCTAGGTTAGTTTGTCTACCATATCTCCTCTCTAACAGTCCTCTGTCTTTCTCCCTAACAGCCTAGGTTAGTTTATGTCTACCATATCTCCTCTCTAACAGTCCTCTGTCTTTCTCCCTAACAGCCTAGGTTAGTTTGTCTACCATATCTCCTCTCTAACAGTCCTCTGTCTTTCTCCCTAACAGCCTAGGTTAGTTTATGTCTACCATATCTCCTCTCTAACAGTCCTCTTTCCCTTTCCCCCTAACCGCCTAGGTTAGTTTGTCTACCATATCTCCTCTCTAACAGTCCTCTGTCTTTCCCCCTAACCGCCTAGGTTAGTTTATGTCTACCATATCTCCTCTCTAACAGTCCTCTTTCCCTTTCCCCCTAACCGCCTAGGTTAGTTTGTCTACCATATCTCCTCTCTAACAGTCCTCTGTCTTTCTCCCTAACAGCCTAGGTTAGTTTGTCTACCATATCTCCTCTCTAACAGTCCTCTGTCTTTCTCCCTAACAGCCTAGGTTAGTTTATGTCTACCATATCTCCTCTCTAACAGTCCTCTTTCCCTTTCCCCCTAACCGCCTAGGTTAGTTTGTCTACCATATCTCCTCTCTAACAGTCCTCTGTCTTTCTCCCTAACCGCCTAGGTTAGTTTATGTCTACCATATCTCCTCTCTAACAGTCCTCTGTCTTTCTCCCTAACAGCCTAGGTTAGTTTATGTCTACCATATCTCCTCTCTAACAGTCCTCTGTCTTTCTCCCTAACAGCCTAGGTTAGTTTATGTCTACCATATCTCCTCTCTAACAGTCCTCTGTCTTTCTCCCTAACAGCCTAGGTTAGTTTATGTCTACCATATCTCCTCTCTAACAGTCCTCTGTCTTTCTCCCTAACCGCCTAGGTTAGTTTATGTCTACCATATCTCCTCTCTAACAGTCCTCTGTCTTTCTCCCTAACAGCCTAGGTTAGTTTATGTCTACCATATCTCCTCTCTAACAGTCCTCTGTCTTTCTCCCTAACAGCCTAGGTTAGTTTATGTCTACCATATCTCCTCTCTAACAGTCCTCTGTCTTTCTCCCTAACAGCCTAGGTTAGTTTATGTCTACCATATCTCCTCTCTAACAGTCCTCTGTCTTTCTCCCTAACAGCCTAGGTTAGTTTGTCTACCATATCTCCTCTCTAACAGTCCTCTGTCTTTCTCCCTAACAGCCTAGGTTAGTTTATGTCTACCATATCTCCTCTCTAACAGTCCTCTGTCTTTCTCCCTAACAGCCTAGGTTAGTTTATGTCTACCATATCTCCTCTCTAACAGTCCTCTGTCTTTCTCCCTAACAGCCTAGGTTAGTTTATGTCTACCATATCTCCTCTCTAACAGTCCTCTGTCTTTCTCCCTAACAGCCTAGGTTAGTTTGTCTACCATATCTCCTCTCTAACAGTCCTCTGTCTTTCTCCCTAACAGCCTAGGTTAGTTTATGTCTACCATATCTCCTCTCTAACAGTCCTCTGTCTTTCTCCCTAACAGCCTAGGTTAGTTTGTCTACCATATCTCCTCTCTAACAGTCCTCTGTCTTTCTCCCTAACAGCCTAGGTTAGTTTATGTCTACCATATCTCCTCTCTAACAGTCCTCTGTCTTTCTCCCTAACAGCCTAGGTTAGTTTGTCTACCATATCTCCTCTCTAACAGTCCTCTGTCTTTCTCCCTAACAGCCTAGGTTAGTTTATGTCTACCATATCTCCTCTCTAACAGTCCTCTGTCTTTCTCCCTAACCGCCTAGGTTAGTTTATGTCTACCATATCTCCTCTCTAACAGTCCTCTGTCTTTCTCCCTAACCGCCTAGGTTAGTTTATGTCTACCATATCTCCTCTCTAACAGTCCTCTGTCTTTCTCCCTAACCGCCTAGGTTAGTTTATGTCTACCATATCTCCTCTCTAACAGTCCTCTGTCTTTCTCCCTAACAGCCTAGGTTAGTTTGTCTACCATATCTCCTCTCTAACAGTCCTCTGTCTTTCTCCCTAACAGCCTAGGTTAGTTTATGTCTACCATATCTCCTCTCTAACAGTCCTCTGTCTTTCTCCCTAACAGCCTAGGTTAGTTTATGTCTACCATATCTCCTCTCTAACAGTCCTCTGTCTTTCCCCCTAACCGCCTAGGTTAGTTTGTCTACCATATCTCCTCTCTAACAGTCCTCTGTCTTTCTCCCTAACAGCCTAGGTTAGTTTATGTCTACCATATCTCCTCTCTAACAGTCCTCTGTCTTTCTCCAATCTCTTTATTCCTAGCCCTGTCATGAGGTTCAGTTGGGCCTTACATCAGTGACTGCTGTCCACAGAAAACAGTCCAAATCTACCCCACCATGACCTGATGGCTCTGTGGAAGACACAGTGACACAGTGTCACTTCTGTCACAACCCCTGCCTGGCCTTGGCCATTAAAACTGCAGTGACTCCCTGCTGTCACCTTGAATCAAGGGCACAATGGTTGCCGTGGTTCCCCCCTAAATCAGATCTACGGTGAGGCCTGTCATCACCTTGACAATAGTCTGTCTGTGGAGCTGCAGCAACCTCAGTAGTTGTTCTGTTGAAAGGAATATTGTGCACAGTGCGGGCATACGCACACGCACACACACACACACACACACACACACACACACACACACACACACACACACACACACACACACACACACACACACACACACACACACACACACACACATTTACTCTCTACGCCATACCATATGAGCTACTAAACAGCATCGCTATATCCTTATGTCCACATCAATATCTGGCCATAAAAATCCATAACCTCACACAAGAGGCCGGAAAATTATAATACAAGTTAATGATAATATGAGGTTCATGATAGCATGCTAGTTGCACTAGTCAACAGCATTGATGATGTGAGAGTAGAGTTATCCTAATGGTGTGATGGAGAAGTCTCTGTTTTAATGAGGTATAACAGTGGGCAGGCAGGCGAAGCTAGCTAGTTAATTACAGACAGATCTCTCACCCACACTGACAGTCGGGCTAATTGGTGGAGGTGGCCGGTCGTCTCGGCAGCGAGGAGAGGTAAGCAGCAGCAGAACACGTCGTCGACAGCCTCTGAGGTAGAAACCTGTGTATTGTTGACGCACTAATAGATGGGAACAAGCCGGCCATAGCAGAGGTTTTATCTCCAGTCCTGAGAGAGGAGCATGAAATCACTTCAATTTCTCTGAGATGAGGAGAAGGGAACTGTGTGTCAGTCAGGTGCCATGATGTGAATGGTGAATGGGGCACAGTCCTCCCTAGTGTTGGAGAAAGGAAGGGTCACCTTTTGTGTCCTCAGTGTGGAAGTGTAGCTTGGATGATGAGTTGGGATATGGTGGTGCCATGAGTTGAGGTGAGACCAACGATGGTGGATAAATAAAGATAGTTCACTCAGGCCGTTTACCATTGAAAAAAATGGTCAGTTCTGGTCTGCTTAACATGGGTGGATCTTCCATAGACACCAATGTGATAGCAGCTGGGTCTGGTCTGCGTAGTTCATTGTCTGTAAGGTAACCAGACAAAACCAGGGAGTGGGATATCTCGCTTCCTCTTCCGTCTCTGCTGAGACTTTGTGTCCGAACTCAGTTGGCTTGACATATAAGACTACGATAGAACAACCTGATCTGGTTTTACAGTGATTATACCAGGAGGACATACAAGAATTTCAATGCAAATATTCTGTCTAAAACATACGGTAAAAATAACATCTAGAATGTTTACTAATTTGGTCCCCATTGCAATGCGCCAGTTGCGATATAGATCAAAACAGATGAAAAGGAAGAATCTATAAACGGAAGTATTTTATGTACCTTTTCAAGTTAAGCAAAGTGTACACTGACAAGGGGGACTCTCCAGGGTTTGCAAACAGATATGGAATATTAGAGAGAATGAGAAGCAATTTGCAGCCATTTAGAAATGACTGGAGATCAAAGACATGCATATTACATCTGAAATGAAAACATCTGCTACAGTACCACAGCATATTGCTTCAGCCCAGGCCATCTGATTCCAAACCAATACTAACCCCTCAACCCTAGCCTAGAACTAGGTCCAGCTTGATATTTCATTTCCTACACCATCATTTACTGAAATAAACTGAGATGGCAATGACTGTTGTTATTAGACTTGTTATTAGACTTGTTATTAGACTTGTTATTAGACTTGTTATTGACAGCCATCCATCTATTGGGGGTATGGGTCACTTTTGTTGATCTACTTCCTAGTGGTCCTAGCAGAGGAAGGTCAGTGGAGGGAGACCCCACTGAGTGAAGTGCCCCAGTGTCCCAAACTCCTCCCTCCCTCACTCTGGATCCCCCTCTCCTCCTCCTTCCTACCCCCCTCTCTCGGTGCAGCTCGCTCACGCCCCCCCCCCCCCCCCACAGCGTGGCATGATGCAGCACCTCAGACGGCAACACTCCGACGCAATAAATATGAATAACCCTGGCCTAAACCCCCCAACGTGGAGAAGGGGGACGTCCCTGTCTCCATCTCCCTCTCCCTGTAACCCAGGAGTCAATGAGCAAACAACCCCGCCATATTGACCTTTCACTTTCCATTGGCCACATGCACATCCAACTATTGTCATCGCTTGTCCCCTTTAACCCTCTACCCTCCCCCTTCCGCCCTTGCACTCTCCCTTTCCTTCTCTCTCTCACTCCCTCCATCTCTCTTTATCCCTCTACCCTCCCCCTTCCGCCCTTGCACTCTCCCTTTCCTTCTCTCTCTCACTCCCTCCATCTCTCTTTATCCCTCTACCCTCCCCCTTCCGCCCTTGCACTCTCCCTTTCCTTCTCTCTCTCACTCCCTCCATCTCTCTTTATCCCTCTACCCTCCCCCTTCCGCCATTGCACTCTCCCTTTCCTTCTCTCTCTCTAACTCCCTCCACCTCTCTTTATCCCTCTACCCTCCCCCTTCCGCCACTGCACTGCACTCTCCCTTTCCTTCTCTCTCTCTCTCACTCCCTCCATCTCTCTTTATCCCTCTACCCTCCCCCTTCCGCCACTGCACTCTCCCTTTCCTTCTCTCTCTCTCACTCCCTCCATCTCTCTTTATCCCTCTACCCTCCCCCTTCCGCCACTGCACTCTCCCTTTCCTTCTCTCTCTCTCACTCCCTCCATCTCTCTTTATCCCTCTACCCTCCCCCTTCCACCATTGCACTCTCCCTTTCCTTCTCTCTCTCACTCCCTCCATCTCTCTTTATCCCTCTACCCTCCCCCTTCCGCCACTGCACTGCACTCTCCCTTTCCTTCTCTCTCTCTCACTCCCTCCATCTCTCTTTATCCCTCTACCCTTCCCCTTCCGCCACTGCACTGCACTCTCCCTTTCCTTCTCTCTCTCTCACTCCCTCCCATCTCTCTTTATCCCTCTACCCTCCCCCTTCCGCCACTGCACTGCACTCTCCCTTTCCTTCTCTCTCTCTCACTCCCTCCATCTCTCTTTATCCCTCTACCCTTCCCCTTCCGCCACTGCACTGCACTCTCCCTTTCCTTCTCTCTCTCTCACTCCCTCCATCTCTCTTTATCCCTCTACCCTCCCCCTTCCACCATTGCACTCTCCCTTTCCTTCTCTCTCTCTCCCTCCATCTCTCTTTATCCCTCTACCCTCCCCCTTCCGCCACTGCACTCTCCCTTTCCTTCTCTCTCTCACTCCCTCCATCTCTCTTTATCCCTCTACCCTCCCCCTTCCACCATTGCACTCTCCATTTCCTTCTCTCTCTCTCACTCCCTCCATCTCTCTTTATCCCTCTACCCTCCCCCTTCCACCATTGCACTCTCCCTTTCCTTCTCTCTCTCTCACTCCCTCCATCTCTCTTTATCCCTCTACCCTCCCCCTTCCACCATTGCACTCTCCATTTCCTTCTCTCTCTCTCACTCCCTCCATCTCTCTTTATCCCTTTACCCTCCCCCTTCCACCATTGCACTCTCCCTTTCCTTCTCTCTCTCTCACTCCCTCCATCTCTCTTTATCCCTCTACACTCCCCCTTCCACCATTGCACTCTCCCTTTCCTTCTCTCTCTCTCTCTCACTCCCTCCATCTCTCTTTATCCCTCTACCCTCCCCCTTCCACCATTGCACTCTCCCTTTCCTTCTCTCTCTCTCTCTCATTCCCTCCATCTCTCTTTATCCCTCCCCGACTCCCCCCATTACGAACCCAGCTGTCAGTCAGAGCAAGCTTTATTAACCCCTTGCCTGACCTCCATTTCATTATGCCGGGGGTCAACAGCTGATTAAAACGCAGCCGAGGTGCCTTTCTACAGATGACCTACAACCCCAACCAAACCCGCTTCATTAGGACTGCCTGGACCAATCACAGAACTCGAGTGGTAGAACTGGGGTGGGCGGGAGGGTTGGGCCCTCCTCTGTTTCCATGGCAACAGGGCCGTGCTGCTAGGTTTGTGGTGTGGAGCAGATGTCTCAGCAGGGGGGGACAGCAGACAATGGAAGAAGACGAGAGGACGGGAGGAGGACAAAGAGGCACCATGGCCAGCAGAGGGAGTGTGTGAGTGTGCTGGTATTGTCTGTGAGTCTGAGTGTGTGTAGCACACTTTGGCAGAGTAGTGATTGTGTAAGCAGAGGCTGCCACTTTGTGAACATAAACACAGCCAACAATAGCAAATGCTAGAGCAAAATAAACAGGTTTTCAGGTAAGTGCTGTGGCATTGTCTCAGACCCGTGACCAGGGGGGACATTAGTGGCAAATGGCCTCCTTTCAGCCGAGACAAAACACAGCGAGACGAGCTCCTCTCACAGATGATATGATTGTCACGGTAGACGAGATGTGAACCGGAGAATAAATTAGACCCCCCTCCACAACCAACCGACGCAAATGTCAAAATTCACAGAGGGAGACCACATACACGCACCCAGTAAATGTGTGTTTCATAACACCAGCAAACAGCATGGAAACTAACAATACAATATCAACTGTAGCAGCTCATCATGTGCTACTAAAGGGGAGAAATGAAATGATGATTTTCCATTTATACGTCTGAAACACCTTCAAATGATCTACTCCAGATAGATAGATAGGTAGTAGAGGTAGACAGTGTGGGTGTGTGGCAGGCTGCGTAGAGAGTGCCGTTATATTAGTTATAACCTAATGCACATAACGTCCCAACACAGACGCTTGCAAATATAAATGAAATCATCCACAATGTGCAGGCCAAAATGAGTTGTAGTAATAACGGCTGTGTTGTAAAGGAGATACTGACAGTAGCCAATATAAGGCCTCTCCTGCAGTGGCTGCTAGGCTGTGGTCCCTGACTGCAAGGGTAAATGGGGCTCATTTTGATGAGAGACTGGGTCTTGGAGGGAGGGGTAGAGGAACAGGGGATGGGATGGATGGAGGGGTAGAGGAACGGGGGATGGGATGGAGGGAGGGGTAGAGGAACGGGGGATGGGATGGAGGGAGGGGTAGAGGAACAGGGGATGGGATGGATGGAGGGGTAGAGGAACGGGGGATGGGATGGAGGGAGGGGTAGAGGAACGGGGGGATGGGATGGAGGGAGGGGTAGAGGAACGGGGGATGGGATGGATGGAGGGGTAGAGGAACGGGGATGGGATGGAAGGAGGGGTAGAGGAACGGGGATGGGATGGAGGGAGGGGTAGAGGAACGGGGATGGGATGGAGGGAGGGGTAGAGGAACGGGGGATGGGATGGAGGGAGGGGTAGAGGAACGGGGGATGGGATGGAGGGAGGGGTAGAGGAACGGGGGATGGGATGAAGGAGGGGTAGAGGAACGGGGGATGGGATGGAGGGAGGGGTAGAGGAACGGGGATGGGATGGATGGAGGGGTAGAGGAACGGGGGATGGGATGAAGGGAGGGGTAGAGGAACAGGGGATGGGATGGAGGGAGGGGTAGAGGAACGGGGGATGGGGTGGAGGGAGGGGTAGAGGAACGGGGGATGGGATGAAGGGAGGGGTAGAGGAACAGGGGATGGGATGGAGGGAGGGGTAGAGGAACGGGGGGATGGGGTGGAGGGAGGGTAGAGGAACGGGGATGGGGTGGAGGGAGGGGTAGAGGAACGGGGGATGGGATGAAGGGAGGGGTAGAGGAACAGGGGATGGGATGGAGGGAGGGGTAGAGGAACGGGGGATGGGGTGGAGGGAGGGGTAGAGGAACGGGGGATGGGGTGGAGGGAGGGGTAGAGGAACGGGGGATGGGATGGATGGAGGGGTAGAGGAACGGGGGATGGGATGGAGGGAGGGGTAGAGGAACAGGGGATGGGATGGAGGGAGGGGTAGAGGAACAGGGGATGGGATGGAGGGAGGGGTAGAGGAACAGGGGATGGGATGGATGGAGGGAGGGGTAGAGGAACGGGGGATGGGATGGAGGGAGGGGTAGAGGAACAGGGGATGGGATGGAGGGAGGGAGGGGTAGAGGAACGGGGGATGGGATGGAGGGAGGGGTAGAGGAACAGAGATGGGATGGAGGGACCGGGTGTACCCTTGTCAGCTGTGTTATTACCCGGCCATTAGGACAGGAGAGGCTGCAGTATCTCAGCCTCTCTACCAGTAGCTTCATCACCCTTGTTATTATTCAGCCATTAGGAGAGGAGAGGCTGCAGTATCTCAGCCTCTCTAACAGTAGCTTCATCACCCTTGTTATTATTCAGCCATTAGGACAGGAGAGGCTGCAGTATCTCAGCCTCTCTACCAGTAGCTTCATCACCCTTGTTATTATTCAGCCATTAGGACAGGAGAGGCTGCAGTATCTCAGCCTCTCTACCAGTAGCTTCATCACCCTTGTTATTATTCAGCCATTAGGAGAGGAGAGGCTGCAGTATCTCAGCCTCTCTACCAGTAGCTTCATCACCCTTGTTATTATTCAGCCATTAGGAGAGGAGAGGATGCAGTATCTCAGCCTCTCTACCAGTAGCTTCATCACCCTTGTTATTATTCAGCCATTAGGAGAGGAGAGGCTGCAGTATCTCAGCCTCTCTCCCAGTAGCTTCATCAGCTGGAGGCAGCACTCCGTGAAGGAACAAATCCAACCAAAATGCTGCCCCTCCTCCTCCTACTCTCCTCCTCCTTTCCTCCACCTCCTCCGTCTCCGTGGGAGTGCACTCTATCTCCCCGTCTGGCTTCGACACCCCAACCCTGGCCCATGAAGCTGCATGGAGTGGTGTGTTAGCCCGATGAATAGCCCACTGCAGGTCAGGTACAGTGGAAGAAAAGTGGGGAATGTAGTGAAGGTGGTAAGCAAACAGAGAAAATGTGTATGTTGGCAGCAACTGAATATCTTCTTGTTTCTACTGAAGGAAAAGTTAACTATTTAATGTAACTAACCTGATATGAAATGTATTGAAAAGCTCCAAGGTTGATATTTCAGGACTGTACATGAAATGGTTCTCAACTCAACTGTGTATGTATGCTCTGTTCTGCCGATGAAGAGGTGGAGCATTGCTCATCCAGACGGATCTGACGCACCTTTCCCACGTCTTGTCTCCTCGCTGCACAAAGACAGTATGGCAGAACTTCATCTGAATACAGCAGCTCAACAATAGAACAACGAAGGTGTCCAGACACTCAAGGTCATCTCATCGACACTCTCCAATGAGAGATTCAACTGTCAATAGATACAGGGACACGTCTTTATCCATTACTTGTCTAACATCCTGTGGTTGACATACCTCAGCTTCCATAGGAGAGAAGGGCCGGCTAAATGGAGAGCGAGGCAAGGGCGGAAATCAGGTCACAGAAAGTGGTTACAGAAGGAATCAAGACAAGAGAGAAGAGAGAGAAGAGAGAAGAGAGAGAGAGGAGAGAGAAGAGAGAGAGAAGAGAGAGAGGAGAGAAGAGCGAAGAGAGAGAGAGAGAGAGAAGAGAGAGAGAAGAGAGAAGAGAGAGAGAAGAGAGAGAGAGAAGAGAGCAGTACGGTTGTAGCCACCGGAGGGAGAGAGAGAGAAGGAGAGAGAAGAAGGAGAGACCTGCCTAGCTCCACTGTAAGCTCATGTTTTCTTTCTTCCTCTGTCTGTCTCTCCCTTGTTCTGGAAGCCATGCATGCAGCAGTGTTGGGGAGGGTGGGGTCTAGTGCGGTAAACCTGCTCCACATAGCGTTGCACCACAGAGATTCTGCTGTTCCTCCCCTCCTGTTTTCTCCTCTCACTAGGGGAATCAGTGGCAGCATGCAATCCCTCTCCATTAAACATATGCATTATGCAGGTGGGGTAGGCTGCCTGGCTTTATGCATGTTCCCTTTAAGGTGACGGGATTTGAACCTGGACTGATGCTCGTTGGAAGCAAGCATTTAATGTGACTGGTATGGGCCGTATGGGATTTTCTCTATTTATTTATTCGGGGGAAAAGGATTTTCTTTCACATCCAGCTTTTGTTTCTACGGCTTGAACCTCTGGAGAGAACTGATTAT
This sequence comes from Oncorhynchus gorbuscha, assembly GCF_021184085.1. Taxonomy (NCBI): domain Eukaryota; kingdom Metazoa; phylum Chordata; class Actinopteri; order Salmoniformes; family Salmonidae; genus Oncorhynchus; species Oncorhynchus gorbuscha. The sequence continues at coordinate 26,814,672 of NC_060184.1, read as the reverse complement.
TGAGTTGATGTGACTCCCACACACAGAAACTTTACTTTACCTTCTGATAGTCATCTTTGGAGGCCAGAGCCTGTTCAAGCTGCTCCTGTGTGTATGTGTAAATGGCTGATCGATAGGTCGTTCCAACATCGTTGCCCTGGCGCATTCCTGACAATGAGAGAGAGAAGGCAATGTTGTCTAACTGTTAGAGAATTTACCAGACTAAAGAAAACACTTTTCACTCAATATAGGGGAAGACATAAACAAAGGATAAATCACCCAGAGAGACACACACACACACAACCACACTCAGACAGACAAACATACAAACACAGGATAAATCACCCAGAGACACACACACACAACCACACTCAGACAGACAAACATACAAACACAGGATAAATCACCCAGAGAGACACACACACACAACCACACTCAGACAGACAAACATACAAACAAAGGATAAATCACCCAGAGAGACACACACACACACAACCACACTCAGACAGACAAACATACAAACACAGGATAAATCACCCAGAGAGACACACACACACAACCACACTCAGACAGACAAACATACAAACAAAGGATAAATCACCCAGAGAGACACACACACACAACCACACTCAAACAGACAAACATACAAACACAGGGTTATATATAAACAACGAAAGAAACATCCTCTCACTGTCAACTGCGTTTATTTTCAGCAAACTTGTGTAAATAATGAACATAAGATTCAACAACTGAGACATAAACTGAACAAGTTCCACACACGTGACTAACAAAGGAGGGGTCAACATCAAAAGTCAACAGTCAGTATCTGGTGTGGCCACCAGCTGCATTAAGTACTGCAGTGCATCTCCTCCTCATGGACTGCACCAGATATGCCAGATCTTGCTGTGAGATGTTACCCCACTCTTCCACCAATACACCTACAGGTTCCCGGACATTTCTGGGGGGAAATGGCCCTGGCCCTCACCTTCCGATCCAACAGGTCCCAGACATGCTCAATGGGAGTGAGATCCGGGTTCTTTGCTGGCCATAGCAGAACACTGACATTCCTGTCTTGCAGGAAATCACGCACAGAACAAGCAGTATGGCTGGTGGCACTGTCATGCTGGAGGGTTGTGTCAGGATGTGCCTGCAGGAAGGGTACCACATGAGGGAGGAGGATGTCTTCCCTCCACCTCCAAATCGATCCCACTCAAGAGCGTAGGCCTCAGTGTAACGCTCATTCCTTCAAAGATAAACACGAATCCGACCATCACCCCTGGTGAGACAAACCGCGATTCATCAGTGAAGAGCACTTTTTGCCAGTCCTGTCTGGTCCAGCCACGGTGGGTTTGTGCCCATAGGCGACGTTGTTGCCGGTGATGTCTGGTGAGGTCCTGCCTTACAACAGGCCTAAAAGCCCTTAGTCCAGCCTCTCTCAGCCTATTGCGGACAGTCTGAGCACTGATGGAGGGATTGTGCGTTTCTGGTGTAACTCGAGCAGTTGTTGTTGCCATCCTGTACCTGTCCCGCAGGTGTGATGTGCAGATGTGTTGTTACATGTGGTCTGCCACTGCGAGGACGATCAGCTGTCCGTCCTGTCTCCCTGTAGAACTGTCTTAGGCGTCTCACAGTACGGACATTGCTAATTATTGCCCTGGCCACATCTGCAGTCCTCATGCCTCCTTGCAGCATGCCTAAGGCACATTCACGCTGATGACCCTGGGCATCTTTCTTTTGGTGTTTTTCAGAGTCAGTAGAAAGGCCTCTTTAGTGTCCTACGTTTTCATAACTGTAACCTTAATTGCCTACCGTCTGTAAGCTGTAAGTGTCTTAACAACCGTTCCACAGTTGCATGTTCATTAATTGTGTATGGTTCATTGAACAAGCATGGGAACCAGTGTTTAAACCCTTTACAATGAAGATCTGTGAAGTTATTTTGTTTTTTTTACAAATGATCTTTGAAAGACAGGTTCCTGAAAAAGGAACTTTTGCTGAGTTTAAATATAAGGGGACCTAAGCTGAGATCGTTTACTTTGCCAACCAACCAGCAGACGGTGCTTGCCCTGACATGCTCGTCTTATGAACCAAACTCACAATCAACCCTGTCTGTCTGGGGAAAACTACCTGGAGATGAAACCAGACCAACCGCGCTGTAATTTCAATCAAAGTACAGTTCACCTTGATCCATATATAGAAACGGATACAGATACTGCCTGCCTCTGTGTAATTATTCTGTTTCTGGGAGCGGAGAGTGAGCTGTGAAGACACACAGTGAACCACACTGATTTTGTTCCCTGACAAAAAGCTCCCATTCAAACACGCAATCATTGGCTAGGTGTTAGAGGACACATTTAGTCATACTGTTGATAGTAGTGTCCTGTCACGATCACATGGAATATGACAGTGAGTCTTATGATATGAGAATCAGTAGGTGTACCTCATCTTGCACCACTGGGACTGTGAGCTGCACTTCAGAGAGTACTTGGCCTTAGTCTCTATCTGAACCTTCCTGAATATTACATCCACTTTGGGAATGAGGACTAACCTACAGCGGGAAGATATACAGGTACATTGTATTCACTGAGTATAACAAACATTTGGAACACCTTCCTAATATTGAGTTTGCACCCCTTTGCCCTCAGAACAGCCCAATTCATTGGTGTATGGACTCTACAAGGTGTTGAAAGCGTTTCATAGGGATGCTGGCCCATGTTGACTCCAATGCTTCCCACAGTTGTGTAAAGTCGATTGGATGTCCTTTGGGTGGTGTACCATTCGTGATACACAGGGGAAACTGTTGAGCATGAAAAACCCAGCAGCGTTGTAGTTCTTGACACACTCAAACCGGTGCACCTGGCACCTACTATCATACCCTGTTCAAAGGTACTTCAATCTTTTGTCTTGCCCATTCCCCCTCTGAATGACAAGCATATACAATCCATGTCTCAATTATCTCAAGGCGTAGAAATCCTTATCTAACCTGTCACCTCCTCTTCATCTACACTGGTTGAAGTGGATATAACAGCTGACATCAATAAGGGATCATAGCTTTCACCTGGATTATCTTGGTCAGTCTATGTCATAGAAACAGCAGGTGTTCTTAATGTTTTGTACACTCAGTGTGGGTAATGCATTATGGATGCATATTTGATTTAATCGGGATCTTTCTTTGAGCCCACCATATCAAACCATCAAATCTAAAATAGCATCTTTGAAAAAGTTGAATGGAGGAAATGAACAGTTATATTCTGCACGTTATGTGCAACAGCAGTATTCTGGAGCCAAACCACTCCGGAAGTAGGTCATGATTCATGACACTGAAGTGACCTGAGAATGATAACGTAGTACTGTCAACAGTGTGGAAGAAAGTCATCAACAATGTGGGTCATACTGGGTGTATTCTACTCTGGGTCATACTGTGTGCATTCTACTCTGGGTCATACTGTATGTATTCTACTCTGGGTCATACTGTGTGTATTCTACTCTGGGTCATACTGTGTGTATTCTACTCTGGGTCATACTGTATGTATTCTACTCTGGGTCATATTGTGTGTATTCTACTCTGGGTCATATTGTGTGTATTCTACTCTGGGTCATACTGTGTGTATTCTTCTCTGGGTCATACTGTGTGTATTCTACTCTGGGTCATACTGTGTGTATTCTACTCGGGGTCACACTGTGTGTATTCTACTCTGGGTCATACTGTGTGTTTTCTACTCTGGGTCATACTGTGTGTATTCTACTCTGGGTCATACTGTGCGTATTCTACTCTGGGTCATACTGTGTGTATTCTACTTTGGGTCATATTGTGTGTATTCTACTCAGGGTCATACTGTGTGTATTCTACTCTGGGTCATACTGTGTGTATTCTACTCTGGGTCATACTGTGTGTATTCTACTCTGGGTCATACTGTGTGAATTCTACTCTGGGTCATACTGTGTGTATTCTACTCTGGGTCATACTGTGTGTATTCTACTTTGGGTCATATTGTGTGTATTCTACTCTGGGTCACATTGTGTGTATTCTACTCTGGGTCACACTGTGCGTATTCTACTCTGGGTCATACTGTGTGTATTCTACTTTGGGTCATATTGTGTGTATTCTACTCAGGGTCATACTGTGTGTATTCTACTCTGGGTCATACTGTGTGTATTCTACTCTGGGTCATACTGTGTGTATTCTACTCTGGGTCATACTGTGTGAATTCTACTCTGGGTCATACTGTGTGTATTCTACTCTGGGTCATACTGTGTGTATTCTACTTTGGGTCATATTGTGTGTATTCTACTCTGGGTCACATTGTGTGTATTCTACTCTGGGTCACACTGTGTGTATTCTACTCTGGGTCATACTGTGTGTGTATCTTCTTCTCCACTGTGTGTCATTGTGTGTGTGTGTTTAAGGTTGTCCAGAGGTTGGGCTGGCCAGTGGAGTTGACGTGCCTGAGGTGAGGAGGGGTCAGGGCTAACACAGAGAGGCACATTTCTCTGGGGCCGTGTGTACCCTGTGGACTCACACACACTCACACAGGGTCAACAAGGGTCAAATTAAACACACACTCACAGCGCTGTGTGTGATTAGGTCACACACTCCAGGCACCTCTCTGGGTGGAGTGTGACTCTCTCTCTCTCCCTCTCTCCCTCTCCTTCCCTCCCTTCCTCCCTTCCTTCATTCTATAAAACCCTGATTGTAGGCGCTCGTAAATGGCGGACTCATCATTTTGCTATGGATAGCTTAGGGCAGAGAGAAAGCAGTATAGACTTGGTTTAAATTACGGCACGTTGTTTGGAAATACTGTAGTTGTATATAACAGAGGTGTCTGTGTGTGGATGGACAGACAGGGTTTTACCTTGAGTTGGGTTGTGGCTCTCCCAAAACACCTTGAGCAGTTTGTAGAAACTTGTCTTCTCTGGCTCCCAGACCACCCGGACAACCTCAGTATGACCTGTTCTACCTGAAGGAGACAGCAGAAGACAGGAGAGATGGGGAGGTTAGGAGAAATAGGCAGAAAGTTGCCCCAATCCACTGGTCCAGGATCAGATATATCCTTATCCCTCTGGTTAAGATTAGGAGTGGTTTATGATAATCTCATTCTAGCTCTGTGGATAAGTAACCTTGTGTTTTATATCAACTCGCTAGAAGCAGCGAAAAGCCTGACTGTGAGTGTCTCTTGTTCTCCAGTCCAGTCGTGAGCTGCTGTCCTGGAGGAGTTCTGAATGTTTTAACCAAGAAGAGATCCCCTCTGGCCCAGGGCTCTGGAGGTACAGTAGGAGTGTCCTCCAACCACGCAAGCTGGAGACCCAGGATGGGCTGATTGGATAGAGCTGTTTGGAGAACTCTTTCATTCACTCTTCCACTTCTACCTCCTCCTTTCTCTTTCTGTCATCTCATCCCCTACTTTGTATCATCAAGCTCCCCACACTCGCTTCCTCCCTCACTGGCAGTTGAATGTCTAGTGCCGAGGGACATTCACAAAAGTTCACATCTCAATATGACCGAGTAAAACAGTGTTTCATATAACGGGCCACTCTTCTATTCCTAATTCAAGACATTTCTAGCGAGATTACTTTATTCCACTGAGATTGGTGTGTGTTTAATATCACCTCATAAGGCTGTGTTCTCCACTATCTGCAGCACATCTACAGCTGGGATATTAAAAAAGTAATAAGAACTAACCTGTAGGGTCACTCTCATTACAGACCGACGCTACAGAGGAACTGTACAATAAACCTGATGGAAGAACACAGTGATGTCCTGGAGACAGGAGGAGGAACGTGGGAGTACATGGGACACAACTGATATGGTGTATAATTTTGTGCACACACACACACACGAGCGCATGCACAGTTGATTGCACAGACGCACACTCAAATTCAGGAATCAATTTTCTCCCTCCCTCTACCATTCTCTCTCTCTGTAAACAATTCTTTCTTTCAAATCCATCCTTCCATTGTCTCTCTTTCAGCCTCTCTTTATTTCTCCTTTCTCCTCCATCCGGTGGCTCCCTCGCTCAGCTGGTGGGCCTGGCAGTGGAGCTGTGTGTTCAGGGTGAGCTGAAGGACGCCAGACACACACACACACACACACACACACACACACACACACACACACACACACACACACACACACACACACACACACACACACACACACACACACACACACACACACACACACACACACACACACACACACACACACACACACACATCATCCGCTGGCAGCTCAGAGGAGGATGGGCAACACGGCTGCCAGCATGAGGCTCAGCAGAAGTCAGAAGTCCATATGCCACCACTCTCTGCATCCCACTGCACTATATGCATGGGCTGGAGCAAAGAATACGTTACACTCTTTTCTATTCAGATTTCCTTTTCAAATGTGATTGACTGTGATTCACCAACTATGGTGTTCAAAGACAATGAGGACTTGTGACCTCCAGCCCTGTATTCATGTACTGCCCTGTCCTATTTTCTACTGTACACATCCCTCATCCAAATGGTGCTTTCCTCCATTCTCTCTCTGCTTCTCTGTCTTTGTGTCGGTTGTCTGTTCAATACATTCCTGCAACCCCTAATCCCTTGTTGACACAGGATCCCGTTCCAATCTGCACACTGCAGACGCTCTGCTGGGATTAGGGGAAGGAGGGGTACAGTTATCTTTCTACAGCCACACAGGGCATAAACCCCCTCACATTGATCTGCAGCCCCAGAAGCAGTGAGTAACAGTCGGTAACAGTTAATAGCAGTCAGTAGCAGTCAGTAACAGTCAATAGCAGTCAGTAGCAGTCAGTAACAGTCAATAGCAGTCAGTAGCAGAGTAGCAGTCAGTAGCATCCAGTAAGTCAGTAGCAGTCAGTAACAGTCAATAGCAGTCAGTAGCATTCAATAACAATCAATAGCAGTCAGTAGCAGTCAGTAGCATTCAATAGCAGTCATTAACAGTCAGTAGCAACCAGTAAGTCAGTAGCAGTCAGTAGCAGTCAGTAACATCCAGTAAGTCAGTAGCAGTCAGTAGCAGTCAGTAACAGCCAGTAACAGTCAGTAGCAGTCAGTAACAGTCAGTAACAGTCAATAGCAGGTCAGTAGCATCAGTAACAGTCAGTAGCAGACAGTAACAGTCAGTAGCAGTCAGTAGCAGCCAGTAACAGTCAGTAGCAGTCAGTAACAGTCAGTAGCAGTCAGTAGCAGTCAGTAACAGTCAATAGCAGTCAGTAACAGTCAGTAACAGTCAGTAACAGTCAGTAACAGTCAGTAGCGATCAATAGCAGTCAGTAACAGTCAATAACAGTCAGTAACAGTCAGTACCAGTCAGTAGCAGTCAATAGCAGTCAGTAACAGTCAGTAACAGTCAGTAACAGTCAGTAACAGTCAGTAGCCGTCAGTAGCATTCAGGAACAGTCAGTAGCAGTCAGTAGCAGTCAGTAATAGTCAATAGCAGTCAGTAACGGTCAGTAAAAGTCAGTAACATTCAGTAACAGTCAGTAACAGTCAGTAACAGTCAATAGCAGTCAATAGCAGTCAGTAACAGTCAGTAACAGTCAGTAACAGTCAGTATCAAATCAAATCAAATTTATTTATATAGCACTTCGTACATCAGCTGATATCTCAAAGTGCTGTACAGAAACCCAGCCTAAAACCCCAAACAGCAAGCAATGCAGGTGTAGAAGCACGGTAGCTAGGAAAAACTCCCTAGAAAGGCCAAAACCTAGGAAGAAACCTAGAGAGGAACCAGGCTATGTGGGGTGGCCAGTCCTCTTCTGGCTGTGCCGGGTGGAGATTATAACAGAACATGGCCAAGATGTTCAAATGTTCATAAATGACCAGCATGGTCGAATAATAATAAGGCAGAAAAGTTGAAACTGGAGCAGCAGCACAGTCAGGTGGACTGGGGACAGCAAGGAGTCATCATGTCAGGTAGTCCTGGGGCACGGTCCTAGGGCTCAGGTCCTCCGAGAGAGAGAAAGAAAGAGAGAATTAGAGAGAGCATATGTGGGGTGGCCAGTCCTCTTCTGGCTGTGCTGGGTGGAGATTATAACAGAACATGGCCAAGATGTTCAAATGTTCATAAATGACCAGCATGGTCGAATAATAGTAAGGCAGAACAGTTGAAACTGGAGCAGCAGCATGGCCAGGTGGACTGGGGACAGCAAGGAGTCAGTCAGTAACAGTAATGAGCAGTCAGTAACAGTCAATAGCAGTCAGTAACAGTCAGTAACAGTCAGTAACAGTCAATAGCAGTCAATAGCAGTCATTAACAGTCAATAGCAGTCAATAGCAGTCATTAACAGTCAATAGCAGTCAATAGCTGTCATTAACAGTCAGTAACAGTCAATAGCAGTCAGTAACAGTCAGTAACAGTCAGTAACAGTCAATAGCAGTCAATAGCAGTCAGTAACAGTCAGTAACAGTCAATAGCAGTCAGTAACAGTCAGTAACAGTCAATAGCAGTCAATAGCAGTCAGTAACAGTCAGTAACAGTCAGTAACAGTCAATAGCAGTCAATAGCAGTCAATAGCAGTCAATAGCAGTCAGTAACAGTCAGTAACAGTCAATAGCAGTCAGTAACAGTCAGTAACAGTCAGTAACAGTCAATAGCAGTCAATAGCAGTCAATAGCAGTCATTAACAGTCAATAGCAGTCATTAACAGTCAATAGCAGTCATTAACGGTCAATAGCAGTCAATAGCAGTCATTAACAGTCAATAGCAGTCAATAGCCGTCAGTAGTAGTCAGTAGCCGTCAGTAGTAGTCAGTAGCCGTCAGGAGTAGTCAGTAGCCGTCAGGAGTTGTCAGTAACAGTCAGAAACTGTCAGTAACATCTTGTAACAGTGAGTGGCAGTCAGTGAGCTGAGGCAGGATTTCAGCACCACCAGATGGACAGCTACCCACCTCAGCGCAGTACCCCACATACTACATTCTACAGGGCAGTTCCACTACTGCCAGAACAGAAAACGAATGATAACAAAACATAAATAAAATGAACACACACACATACACACACAGTCTCACACACACGCGCGTTTCTTTTAGTATCGTTGAGGGACCAAACAATTGGTTCCCATTCAAAATCGTATTTTCCCTAACCCCTAACTCCGAACCCTAACCCTTACTCCTAACCCTGATTGTAATACGAACCCTAAACCTAACCACTATGCCTAAAATAGTCTGTTTCCTTGTGGGGACCGGCAAAATGTCCCCACTTGTCCAAATTTTACTTTCTTTACTATCCTTGTGAGGATTTCTGGTCCCCTGCCGAGGAAACCGAGGGCCCAGCCAAGTCTGTGAAGGTCAGTGCTGGTCATGAGGGTTCAGACAAAGCCCTCAGTCCTCAGAGGAACACCCAGCAGGGTTTTATGATGTTACCTCCTATACCCAGAAAACTACATTCACACTGAGAGCAAAATCTAATTTCCTAAATCCTAAATCCCTCAAAGCAGGATGGAGATACAGTGTGGGCGCATCTAAAAATAACACAGAGACAGCTGACAGTGTTTGGATAATGCCCCAAAACACCCAACTCCCATTATCGCAACGAAAGGCAAACTGTAGAGAGCAAAGTTCACTGTCTGAACCACGTCGACTTTCTTCCACCGCTGATTTGGATTCTCATTTCCAAACCTATTTTTTTATTCTCCATTTCAATAGACAGCTCAAAATACACCTAGTGTAGCTGCTGTGTTACGAAGAGGAGGGAGGCAGAATGAGGACATCCCATCACAGAACCATAGAGCTACTGTAGTGATGCTCCTCCTGGTGGATTTCTCTAGTCACACACTGCACACACACTTAGAAAGTAGAATACAGACAGATACGGGTGTTTACCAGACAATGGCCTTTACACGCACTCCTTAACTGTCAGGATCATTAAACACACACACACACACACACCATGCTAGACCGCGGTCAACCATTTGTGGCAACCGTTTCCCTGCTCCACTAGAAATCGGGCCTGTGGGATTCCATTGTGTTTTCATGGACAGGTTGTGAGAAAACTAAGAGCTGAATTACTGTCAATATAAACACCTCTGCTACTGACTAACTGTGTATTATTCTCCTGCTGCTGCATGTTCAGTACAGTAGTATCTGATAGGAATGTAAGGACATTCATTAAATACGTGTAGAAGTCGATTTAACATGAGGAGATGATCAACACGTGCATCATTTATGAGGCTGGATAGTGTGTTACGCACACGGGGTGTGGAGGGCGGCTTATGACACACGATAGTCAAAATAGTGAATTATTGCGAGCACGCTGTTTGTTCTACAAGCATTTGGACATTGTGACAGAGTCAGGGGCATTGTTGATAGCTATCTATGTTGAGTGGTACCTGTGCAGGTCTCTTCGTAGGTGGGGTTGGGGGTGAGGCCTCCAGCATAGCCCACTTGGGTGGAGTAGACCCCCTTCTGCTTCCAGAACTTCCTCTCTGCTCCCCAGAAACAGCCCATCCCTTTAACACAACACACCTTAGTCAGAAACAGACCCTCCCTTTAACAGAACATACTTCTGTCAGAAACAAACAGCAAGAGACCATCCATTTAAGACAAGACAGAAAATACTTGTGACCTTGAGACATTAAGGTCACAAATGCACAGTTCTGAGATATTGAGCATCAAATTTTTAACATTCCAGATCTCAGAACCGTTTTGTTGTGAATTCTTCTTTCATATCCATTAACGTCCTCACGTACCTAAAGTGCTGAGTATCACAATCCTGAGACATTTGTAAATCAGTTTTTTTAAAGGGATGCAATTGCAGATAGAATCTTATGGCTCTGAAATGTCCGTCTGGGTTCAGACAGATTGTAGCTATTTGTATACGTTAATGATAAAATAACACTATATTACCAAGATAGAGTCAGAACACATCATCAAATACATTAAGACATGTATTATGGTCATCAGATGAATTGCGGTCATCACTGAACAACGATGTGACAACAACATTTACTTTCAGATTTCTGCCTGTTGTTTTTGCTTGTGTGCCATTATTGCTGACTAGACTAGCCCAGACATACCTAGAGGAAGATGGCAAAGACGTGTTCTGATTAGCCTGTCTGTATTTGTTCAGGTTTGTGATTGCATTGCAGATAGGACCTTATAGTGCCAAGTTTAAATGGTTTTATACAGATAGGACCTTATAGTACCAAGTTTAAATGGGTTTATACAGATAGAACCTTATAGTGTCAAGTTTAAATGAGTTTATACAGATAGAACCTTATAGTGTCAAGTTTAAATGAGTTTATACAGATAGAACCTTACAGTGTCAAGTTTAAATGAGTTTATACAGATAGAACCTTACAGTGTCAAGTTCAAAAGGCAGGCTGAAGTCAAGTCAAGGGTAACTGGCACCTTTTAAGGCTGTCCACAGGGGGATTTGTGATTTGAAACAAGAGCATGTAAGACTGCTTTAAAACATGCTTATTTGTACACAGGCCTGGGACATAAAGAGGCTGATTTCTCTGCTGTCTGTCCTGATGGATTACACAGTTTGACTCCCCGAATGGAGAAAAGAGGAGCTGAACTAATGCATTCTATTAAAGAGATCCTAATCACCCCCTGCAATTAATCTCTGCACCCCTTCCTCCTACCCATCCCACCCCTCTATTCTCTCTCTTTATCTTCTTTTTGTTTTTCACTTATTTTTCTGAACCTAACTGAATATCGAGGGGGGGGGACTAATTACACTATACTGTCCGGGTGTCATCCTCCCCTCTTTCCCCCTATCCCCTGCTCCCTCTCTCCTCTCCCCCTTCCCCCCTCCCTCCCGTACTCCCTCCTCTTCTCATACGGATCACTTACCAAACATAGACATCTGAAGTCCCTCGGGGAATGGTGGAACAGCCCTGTTGCCGTTGACGTCGTGCTTGGCTGTAGGACACACAGAGAACAATGGAGAAGGTCTCTGTCAGTCAAACACAGACATACACACACACACGCACGAGCGCATGCCAAACACACACGTGCACACACACTACCTACCAAACAAACGCTTACACACTGACACACTCACCACTGATACAATAATGACCGGCCATTGTAAGATAGTCTGGTCTATCTCTGGTGTGGAAGGACTGAGGAGGGATTGCTTTTCTTGCATTTGCAGTAGCTAGCCCCTTCCATACGAGGAGCACCATCACTAGAAACGGATGTGTTGTGGGGCATGACTGCAGTTGGTTCTATTCCAGTAAACTAATTACCCAACACAAAGAGGTACTTTGCCATCACAAAATAAAGGCAGTGAAAATTCACCTGGGGGGGTTTTGCAGCTTACGCACACACTGACCCATTTAAACACTCCCATTCATCCCTGCATGATTTCAGAGCAACTGGAATCATTGAAATCAACTGACAAAGCCAGAGGTGGAAGAAGTCCAATTGGGGCTACAGAGCCACCTGGCTGAGCTAATGTATGTGTGTGTGTGTGTGTGTGTGTGTGTGTGTGTGTGTGTGTGTGTGTGTGTGTGTGTGTGTGTGTGTGTGTGTGTGTGTGTGTGTGTGTGTGTGTGTGTGTGTGTGTGTGTGTGTGTGTGTGTGTGTGTGTGTGTGTGTTGCAGATGGCCTACTGTTGTGGAGGGCAGTGTGTGTGGATTAGGATAAATGGGGGGGGGGGTGAGCCCAACATCTGGAGTCAGCCATGTCCTCGCTGCGCTGTCTTCATGCATGAGCGCGTCGCCATGGCAGCCAGGCGTGCCGATACAGTCAGCTGGAGACCGAGCACCAGACAATCTACTGCAGCACCGTAGTCACACACCCACCACGGCCTCCGTCAGTCCGTCTGTCTCTCTGTCAGTCAGTCTCTCTGTCTCCCTGTCAGTCAGTCTCTCTGCCTCTCTGTCAGTCCGTCTCTCTCTGTCAGTCAGTCAGTCTGTCTTTCCGTCTCTCTGTCAGTAGGTCTCTCTGCCTCTCTGTCAGTCATTATCTCTGTCTCTCTGTCAGTCCGTCTCTCTGTCAGTCCGTCAGTCCGTCTCTCTGTCAGTACGTCTCTCTGTCAGTACGTCTCTCTGTCAGTACGTCTCTCTGTCAGTACGTCTCTCTGTCAGTCCGTCTCTTTGTCAGTCCGTCTCTCTGTCAGTACGTCTCTCTGTCAGTACGTCTCTATGTCAGTACGTCTCTATGTCAGTACGTCTCTATGTCAGTACGTCTCTCTGTCAGTACGTCTCTCTGTCAGTACGTCTCTCTGTCAGTCCGTCTCTCTGTCAGTCCGTCTCTCTGTCCGTCCGTCTCTCTGTCAGTCCGTCCGTCTCTCTGTCAGTCCGTCCGTCTCTCTGTAAGTCCGTCCGTCTCTCTGTCAGTCCGTCCGTCTCTCTGTCAGTCCGTCTCTCTGTCAGTCCGTCTCTCTGTCAGTCTGTCAGTCGGTCTCTCTGTCAGTACGTCTCTCTGTCAGTCCGTCTCTCTGTCAGTCTGTCAGTCGGTCTCTCTGTCAGTACGTCTCTCTGTCAGTCCGTCTCTCTGTCAGTCTGTCAGTCGGTCTCTCTGTCAGTACGTCTCTATGTCAGTACGTCTCTATGTCAGTACGTCTCTATGTCAGTACGTCTCTGTCAGTACGTCTCTCTGTCAGTACGTCTCAGTCAGTACGTCTCTCTGTCAGTCAGTCCAAATCTCCATCTCTCTGTCCGTCTCTCCATTCGTTTCTCTGTCAGTCTGTCTCTGTCTCTCTCTCTGTCAGTCCGTCTCTGTCTCTCTCTCTGTCAGTCCGTCTCTCCGTCTCTCTGTCCGTCTCGGTCAGTCGGTCTCTCCGTCTCTCTATCTGTCAGTCCGTCTCTCTGTCTCTCTCTCTGTCAGTCTGTCTCTCTGTCCGTCTCTCTATCTGTCAGTCCGTCTCTCTGTCTCTCTCTCTGTCAGTCTGTCTCTCCGTCTCTCTGTCCGTCTCTCTATCTGTCAGTCCGTCTCTCTGTCTCTCTCTCTGTCAGTCCGTCTCTCTGTCAGTCCGTCTCTCTGTCTCTCTCTCTGTCAGTCCGTCTCTCTGTCAGTCCGTCTCTCTGTCTCGCTCTCTGTCAGTCCGTCTCTCTGTCCGTCTATCTATCTGTCAGTCCGTCTCTCTGTCTCTCTCTCTGTCAGTCCGCCTCTCTGTCCATCTCTGTGTCAGTCCTTCTCTCTTTCAGTTTGTATCTCTGTCAATCTGTCTCTCCGTCAGTCCATACGTCAATCCTTACTTTATCTGTCAGTCAGTCATAGTTTTGCTTACACTAATTTGCTTCCTTCAGTTCTACAGAGAAGTGATTAGCAGCTAGGTATAAGAGGTAGACGTTGACCAGGATAGGCCATCTCTACTTCAGAGGACAAAGATGGTGTCTTGTATATGTTCACCTATCCTCTGCACTATGGCGGTCCATGATAATATCATCAGCATGACAGGTCTAACTCCCGCTGCAGGGCAGGGACAGTTTCATCACCTCAAACAGAGTTTTCTTCTCTTCTGATGTGAAACATGTTGTGATGTGGGATGCAGAGCTCAGCTGTGAGGTTAAAGAAACGCTGCCTTTACTTAAAACACACACAATCTCTCTGACTATAGAGATGTTTTAGGTGACTTCATTTTCAGAACAGTCCGCCTTATTATTCATACAGAAAGTTGGCAAGGTTAGTTGGATGAAAAAGATGTTCGACCCTGTGTTTGTGTAAAGACTCTGTCATGTTGACCTGAGTGACAGAAGACACACTGAGAGGCTCTGTCTCCTGGCCAGCCTCAATAAACCCCCTCCATTTTGGAATTGGAAGATTGCTGCTAAAGTGCTGTGAACAGGCAGGCTAGCATGGAGCCTAGCTGGGCCCAACTAATTTAATCTGTGAGAGTGGAGTGAGGAGAATGCATTAGAACAAACATCATTAAATCACTTTTACATCCACACTGCTCACCAGCCCAGAATGTTTCCCAGAGTTCAGCACATAGGGACTCAAGCCAATGCTACATGTAGCATACTAGTGACATGGTCCCAGGTATACTCCAGTTTCATTCCCATGACTGCCAAAACCTCTGCCAGTGAACCATAGATTTGAAATCATTGCATTGTGGAATATCAGTCCTGGGCTAAAGCTGGCATATATTGGCATATAATATACATATATATATATACAAATATACATATATATTTTCATTTCTTTTTACTTTTACCCCTTTTTCTCCCCAATTTCATGGTATCCATTTGGTAGTTACAGTCTTGTCTCATCCCTGCAACTCCCGTACGGTCTCGAGAGAGGCGAAGGTCAAGAGCCATGCGTCATCGAAAACATGACCCAACCACGCCGCACTGCTTCTTGACACAATGCACCCTTAACCCGGAAGCGAGCCGCACCAATGTGTCGGAGGAAACACTGTACACCTGACGACCGTGTCACCGGAGAGAAGAATGGTGCTACGGGGGTATTATCCTAATCTGCAATGCACCATGGCTTTCTGCTGTGGCCATACCATAGGGCCCATACCCTCTCATAGATTTTTTCCTATTTTGTTGCCTTACAACCTGGAATTAAAATAGATTTTGGGGGGGTTTCAATCATTTGATTTACACAACATGCCTACCACTTTGAAGATAAAAAATATTTTTATAGTGAAACAAAGAAATAAGCCAAAAAAGGCAATACTTTGTAGAGCCACCTTTTGCAGCAACTACAGCTGCAAGTCTCTTGGTGTATGTCTCTATAAGCTTGGTACATCTAGCCACTGGGATTTTTGCCCATTCCTCAAGGCAAAACTGCTCCAGCTCCTTCAAGCTGGATGGGTTCTGCTGGTGTACAGCAATCTTTAAGTCATGCAACAGATTCTCAATTGGATTGAGGTCTGGGCTTTGACTAGGCCGATCCAAGACATGTAAATGTTTCCCCTTAAACCACTCAAGTGTTGCTTAAGCAGTATTCTTAGGGTCATTGTCCTGCTGGAAGGTTTCCCTCAAGAATGTGCCTATATTTAGCGCCATGCATCATTACTTCAATTCTGACCAGTTTCCCAGTCCCTGCCAATGAAAAACATTCCCACAGCATGAGGCTGCCACCACCATGCTTCACTGTGGGGATGGGGTCCTTGGGGTGATGAGAGGTGTTGGGTTTGCGCCAGACATAGCAGTTTCCATGATGGCCAAAAAGCTCAATTTTAGTCTCATCTGACCAGAGTACCTTCTTCCATATGTTTGAGGAGTTTCCCACATGACTTTTGGCGAACACCAAACGTGGTTGATTATCTTTGCAGCTCCTTCCAGGTTATCTTTGGTCTCTTTGTTGCCTCTCTGGTTAATGTCCTCCTTGCCTGGTCCGTGAGTTTTGGTGGGCGGCCCTCTCTTAGCAGGTTTGTTGTGGTGCCATATTCTTTCATTTTTTATAATGGATTTAATGGTGCTCTGTGGGACGTTCAAAGTTACAGATCTTTACTTCTCCACAACGTTCTCCCTGACCTGTTTGGAGAGCTAATTGGTCTTCATGGTGCTGCTTGCTTGGTGGTGCCACTTGCTTGGTGGTGTTGCAGACTCTGGGGCCTTTCAGAACAGGTGTATATATACTGAGATCATGTGACAGATCATGTGACACTTAAATAAAGCCCACCTGTGTGCAATCTAACTAATTATGTGACTTCTGAAGGTAATTGGTTGCACCAGATCTTATTTAGGGGCTTTATAGCAAAGGGGGTGTATACATATGCATATGCCCCTATACCCCATCCACAATACCCCAGCCCCAATTACCCCAGCCTCTTCACCCCATAGAGGCTGGGGTATATCGCACAGCCGCAGCCCCAGCCCCACCCCCAGTCTAAACCCCAGCCCTAAACCCACCCTCCGCCCTAAACCCACCCCCAGCCCTAGCCCCCCCAGCCCTAAACCCACCCCCAGCCCTAGCCCCAACCCGTAATATAATAATAATAATATAATAATATATAATATATAATAATATAATAATATATAATATATAATAATAATAAAACCCGTAAACCCACCCTCAGCCCTAGACCCACCCCCAGCCCTAAACCCACCCCCAGCCCCACCCCCAGCCCTAAACCCACCCTTAGCCCTAGACCCACCCCCAGCCCTAGACCCACACCCACACCCAGCCCCCCACCCCCAGCCCTAAACCCACACCCAGCCTCCCACCCCCATCTCATTATCTTAGTGTGGTGGCAGTAATCACAGCCATTGGGGAACAACCGAACAGAAGCGTGTTCATTAATGGCTGGACGCCTCCCGCTGTAAGATAAACAATCTAAATGTAAATGTCAGCAGGGGAAAACAATGAGTCCAGACAGAATATTAATGACTCGCAACCTCACTCTGCTCTGCTCAGTGTGTGTGTGTGTGTGTGTGTGTGTGTGTGTGTGTGTGTGTGTGTGTGTGTGTGTGTGTGTGTGTGTGTGTGTGTGTGTGTGTGTGTGTGTGTGTGTGTGTGTGTGTGTGTGTGTGTGTGTGTGTGTGTGTGTGTGTGTGTGTGTGTGTGTGTGTGTGTGTGTGTGTGTGTGTGTGTGTGTGTGCGTGCGCGCGTGCGGGTAGGCGGGTAGCGAGCGAGGGAAGGCGGGTAGCGACACGAGACACAGAGGAGAAACCAGGAAATACCACCAAACTCCCTCCCTAGCCCAACTGACACCCCCTAACCCCCTCGGTCCTCTTTCCCCCCACCATGCACCAAACTGCTCCATGTCACCCTGCTCCCCAGGACACATGTCCCCCCTCCCTCCCTGTTAAACATGATGCCACTGTGAAGGGCAGTCACCCTCAAAAGCACACTTCATCATTCACTACTCATACATGGACACACACACACACTGAAATCTGTAGAAGACTGAAGAGAAAAATACAACTAATACTACGCTATTTATTTGACTGGAAAATTGGAAAGAAATACATCTACAGTGGCATGAAAAAGTATGTGAACCCTTCTGGAGTGGCCCAGTCAGAGTCCTGACCTCAACCTGATTGAGATGCTGTGGCATGACCCCGGGAGCGGTTCACATCAGACATCCCGAGAGTATTGCAGAACTGAAACAGTTTTGTAAAAAGGAATGGTCCAGAATTCCTCCTGACTGTTGTGCAGGTCTGATCCGCAACTACAGAAAACATTTGGTTTCCAAAGGAGGTTCAACGTGTTATTAAATCCAAGGGTTCACATACTTTTCCCACCCTGCACAGGTGCAATGTTTACACGGTGTGTTCGGACACATGAAAATGTAGAATTGTCTGTGTGTTATTCGTTTAAGCAGACTGTGTTTGTCTGTTGTTGTGACCCAAATGGAAATCAGATCCAAATTGATGACCAATTGATGCAGAAAACCAGGTAATTCCAAAGGGTTCACATACTTTTTCTTGCCAATGTATATTGTCTGCCCCTTTCTTTTACAGATTCAGAAAAGCTGACCCAGAAATGAAGGGAAGAAGTGAATATAAGACCAGCTGACTGTGTGTATTGCTTCCATCCTCTCAGAAGTGCTCCGACTAATACATTTTGACTTGTATGCATCCTTCAGTCGAGCGTGATAAACTAAAGCCAGTCTTTAGCACTCTAAATGGAAGGGACACAATGAGAGGGAAGACAAATTGTGTTCTCTAAAATAAAAGAGAAAATAAGCACCACGGACAAAATGTTTGAGCACTTTCAGTAATATTCCCGTTTATATTTTCCTTTCCTTTTAAAAACTTTTTTTTTTTAAATACAGTAATGATTGATAGCACATTCTTTCATTTCTCCCTATCTATCTCTGCAAGAATTACAATGAAATTGTTTGTTGATGATTTGAATTGACATTTTCTGTATGGGCACGTGTTAGCCTCCATCACACATACTACACTTGCTGTTGTGTGAAAGAATTGTTTAACCCAGCATTAACATTTACATCACCATTGAGTTATTTAGCAAAACACATCAGAAGCACACACACACACACACACACACACACACACACACACACACACACACACACACACACACACACACACACACACACACACACACACACACACACACACACACACACACACACACACACACACACACACACACACACACACACACACACACACACAAGAACCAGGAGGAGAGAATGAGGCTTGAATATGACAAAGCATGTGTTTTTGAACTAACCCCATGAGAATAACATCATACAACATCATGTTTTCATTATCACAAGTATAATGTCTCTCTCTTCAACAAAGGCTTGATTGTAGCTACGTCGACAGAAGAAGAGGAAGAGGAAAAGGACGAGTATATATGCTGCTGTGTAATGATGTTTTATTTGCCAGGGAAGAGCAGTCAACGCCATTAGAAAGCCCTTCCTAGGTAAACTCACATGAATAATCAAACATATGTGTGTGTAGCTACGTAAACTCAGCGGCAGTGAGAGAGGATCTTCAGTATGACTCTGTGATGGAACCGACAGGGGAAGCTGAGTTTGGCTTTTTCCAACCCTCCCCTCTCCTATACACTGCCTAGTAAGCGGTTCCTCTCCTCCCTCCCATCTCTCCAAGAGGGTAAGATATGACTAACTAGCCTGCCTGGAGCTTCTTTCCCAGCTCCCCCAAAAACTGTCTGAATAATGAGGGTAATCATGGAGCAGACCTTATCCAAGGTGGCATTTGCACTCTCCCTCTGCCCGCTATCCTCTCTGCCCGCCAGCCTTTCTGCCCGCCAGCCTCTCTGCCTGCCTGCGCCCACTGTCCCCACCACACACTCACTCCACGAGTTAGTGCTGCTCTACTTCCAGCCACTCAGACCGGGCCAGACCCCCTGTATCCGGGCAGAGCTGCTCATTTGGCAGCATATTAGCCTTGAAAATTAGTGTGCGAGTTATCTCCATATGTTTATGGGGGAGCGAGAGTTGATCTGGACTGCTATTGTTAATGCACACAGATGATTCATCGTTTAGAGAGAGTCACAGTGTCAGGTCCTCTGAGATCCATCCATATTATTCAGATTCAGTTTAGTGGAGAAGGGAGAGAGAGGCACTGTCATTTGTGTGTGTGTGTGTGTGTGTCCTCTACTGAGGAGCGATGGCCTACAGTAGACGGATGTATCGTATCTTCTGTCCCATGCTGACCAGGGGAGTAAAAGACCTTGGGTTGAAGGGCTGGGTAGATATTCTCTCTGTCTAGCTGTTGGAGTCTGGGAGGTGAACTCATCCATAACATCATCCCTTCACAGTCCCCTCTCATCCCTCTCTAGTCTAAATGTGGCTAGTGAGAACAATCCCCCCCAGGGCTCTTTGACTGGAGTCCAGAGAGTCTACTTTAGTGAGACTCATGGGAGCTGATCTCCAGAAATAGGTAACAGTCACAGTGAAGTGAGCACTAAATTAAATCTCTGTTTTATGGATTGGGTCCAAATGACCGTCGAAAGGAGAGGAGGCTACTGTCCTACAGGAGGTCGACCCTCTCCCTCGTCGTTTAACTTGAGGAACGCTATTGCCCCCGTCACGTCCCATCCTCAGACCGCTTCCAAGCCCCAGTTTGATTGGTGCCCCTGCTCCTCCTGTATCTGCCCTCTTCTCTGCTGGAGCTACTGTCGTTGTATAGCCCAGCAGCAGAACGTGAGTTTACGGACATATTCAATCAATCCTTATACCAGTCTGCTGTTCCAACATGCTTCAAGAGGGCCACCATTGTTCCTGTTCCCAAGAAAGCTAAGGTAACTGAGATAAATGACTACCACCCATTATCACTTCTATCATCACAAAGTGCTTTCAGAGACTAGTCAAGGACCATATAACCTCCACCCTACCTGACGCCCTAGACCCACTCCAATTTGCTTACCGCCCCAATAGGTCCACAGACGACGCAATCGCAATCACACTGCCCTAACCCATCTGGACAAGAGGAATACCTGTGTAAGAATGCTGTTCATCGACTACAGCTCAGCATTTAACACCATAGTACCCACCAAACTCGTCATTAAGCTCGAGACCCTGGGTCTCGACCCCGCCCTGTGCAGCTAGGTCCTGGACTTCCTGACAGGCCGCCCCCAGGTGGTGAGGGTAGGTAACAACATCTCCACCCCGCTGATCCTCAACACTGGGGCCCCACAAGGGTGTGTTCTCAGCCCTCTCCTGTACACCCAGTTCACCCACGACTGCGTGGCCATGTACGCCTCCGACTCAATCATCAAGTTTGCAGACGATACTACAGTGATAGGCTTGATTACCAACAACGACGAGACGGCCTACAGGGAGGAGGTGAGGGCCCTCAGGAAAATAACCTCACACTCAATGTCAACAAAATAAAGGAGATAATCGTGGACTTCAGGAAACAGCAGAGGGAGCAGCCCCCTATCCACATCGACGGGACAGTCGTGGACAGGGTGGAAAGTTAAGTTCCTCGGCGTACACATCACGGACAAACTGAAATGGTCCACCCACACAGACAGCTTGGTGAAGAAGGTGCAATAGCGCCTTTTCAACCTCAGGAAGCTGAAGAAATTCACCAAAAACACTCACTCACTTTTACAGATGCACAATCGAGAGCATCCTGTCGGGCTGTATCACTGCCTGGTTCGGCAATTGCTCCGCTCATAACCGTAAGGTTCTCCAGAGGGTAGTGAGGTCTGCACAACACATCCCTGAGGGCAAACTACCTGTCCTCCATGACACCTACACCACCCGATGTAACAAGAAGGCCAAAGAAATCATCAAGGACAACCACCACCCGAGCCACTGCCTGTTCACCCCGCTATCATCCAGAAGGCGAGTTCAGTACAGGTGCATCAAAGCTGGGACCGAGAGACTGAAAAACAGCTTCTATCTCAAGGCCATCAGACTGTTAAACAGCCATCACTAACATTGAGTGGCTGCAGCCAACATACTGACTCAACTCTAGCCACTTTAATAATGGAAAAATGTATGTAATAAATGTATCACTAGCCACCTTAAACAATGCCACTTTATATAATGTTTACGTACCCCTACATTACTCATCTCATACTGTACTCTATACCATCCACTGCATCTGGCCTATGCCGTTCGGCCCTCACTCATTCATATATTTTTATGTAAATATTCTTATTTATTCCTTTACACTTGTGTGTATAAGGTAGTTGTGAAATTGTTAGGTTACTTGTTAAATATTACTGCATGGTTGGAACTAGAAGCACAAGCATTTTTGACAAATACAATTTGATTTATTTGATTTATAGGCCAGCAGCAGAATGTGCTAGTTTTCCCACCTCTACTACCAGTACGCCAATAACTCAGGTCTGTGGGGTTTAATCTCTCCTTCCATGGGATCCTCCAGGCTCCATGACACTCATTTACAAACCAAAGAAGCTGTATCTATTTCAATCAACCAGCCATTGAGCTGGCTGAATAAATGTCGTTTCCATGTCATTTCAACAAAAAATATATATATTTTTGTGATGACGTTGAATCAAAGTGGAAAACTGATTCGATTTTTAAAAGTCATCAATGTAAGGGAATTGAGTATTTTTTTCACCCAACTTTCACCTAAATCCAATGACATGGTGAAATGTGTTGTTGATTTCACGTTGAATTCACGTTAGTTGACAACTTAACCAAATGTAAATAAAAACTAGACATTGAAATGACGTCTGTGCTCAGTGGGTTACTTCATTCTGAGATCGCAGCTGTACTTGTATGTATTGTCCCCAACGGCCACAGACTGGTAGGAGAAAAGACGTCTACGTCACAACGCTCAAACTTTTGGCTGAGTATAGCTCATCACATCCTTCTGCAAAGTACGTCACTTATTCAGTACATCAGAAGATGAGACAAAGGACCAAAAGTGGCCCTGGTATCTGAAGCTCTGATGACTGATTAGTTTCCCTCAGAGTCAGTTGATTCTCTGTAATTCTTCTCCACACACAGAGAACTGATTCTGTTTTTAATGTGCTCTGTCAGCCTCTTGCCTCACTGTGCTGGCTATTAAGAGGTACCCAACCCAGGCCCAAACTCTGGCACACAGGCTTAACTCCGCAGGGCCAAAAGAGAGTCATCATTGATTACTCTGCAGTGGCTTTGATGGAGGAAGACCATGTGGTCCAACAGCCCAGAAGACTTTGAGCACGAGCCAAGAGACTCCAGTCCTCTACAGTCTACAACCACCATACAGAACCAGGCGTTTGGTCAATAGCCATTCCCTTTGAAAAGTGCTTTGATGGGTATGATGATCTGAGGATGAACTTGTGCCAGTTTAACTCTGCAGCTTAAGAAAAGGCAGGACAGAAATCATTCTGTCAAGTCGGAGGGAGAAACGATGCCATGAGAGGGCATGGCAGAGGCTTAAGCAGAGCAACTTCAAAGATGACTCAGTGGAAGTGAGAAGCAGGGGATCAGAACAGGAAGAAAGGCCTGCAACACACAGCTTTGTCTCTCGTTCATTCAAAGGCGCTCTCTGGCAGAGGGGCACTGTGTGTGTGTGTGTGTGTGTGTGTGTGTGTGTGTGTGTGTGTGTGTGTGTGTGTGTGTGTGTGTGTGTGTGTGTGTGTGTGTGTGTGTGTGTGTGTGTGTGTGTGTGTGTGTGTGTGTGTGTGTGTGTGTGTGTGTGTGTGTGTGTGTGTGTGTGAGTGTGTGTGAGTGTGTGAGTGAGAGAGAGAGAGAGAGAGAGAGAGAGAGAGAGAGAGAGAGAGAGAGAGAGAGAGAGAGTGTCTGGATGGGGGTGCAGCACAGTGGAGTGTGTGTGAAGCGATATGCTATCTCTGGTTCACATCCCCACCAAGTTCCCCCACAGATCCCCACCATGTTACAGTACAGATTAGTAGGGCAGCCCTGGGAGTGGTGCTCCTGCAGCCAGCAGACATGCTCTGGGACCTGGGCAGTGGTTCTCTGGCTCGGTCCCCCTCCCCCAGGCTCTGCCTTCACCGGCCTGGTCTGACATTGATAAATGAGACAGTGCGGCTCATGCCTGGCTCTCTCTGATTGGAGCATCCCCCTCCCCCGCTCTAATAACAGCCCTGGTGGGAGAAAGAACACACTGCCTCATCTGAGCAGCAATTAAGGCAACAACATCAATCCCCCCTTTCTCCGTCTCCCTCCCCTCCTGTCTGCCTCTTTCTCTTCTGTCCCTCCCTCTCTCTCTCTCACTCCAATCCCTCTCCCCTGTGATCTCTATCCAGCTGCAGGCCCTCTCCCATAGATCACAATGATCGCCGTCATCACACTATCTGCTTCATTGGTGGCATTATCGCCAACATTGTTATTGTTATCCATAATAGCAATGATCTGATCTGGTGATGGGGAGAGAAAAATCGAGAGAGAGAGAAAGAAAGAAAGAGAGCGTGGTGAACCACATGAAAAAAAGAGTCAGGATGCGGTCTGACAGAGAGAGTGAGAAACATTGACTGTGGGGAAATAGTGCCAAGCAAGACTAATAGGCCTTGATACGCTGAGGAGCTGAGGAGAGGCCTGACGATGACTAGCAGGCAGGCAGGACTGTGGTGACTGTTGTTCCTGTAGTTCATCACACACTGCCCTGTTGCCTTCGGTCACTGGCCTGTTTCTGCCAGGTGAGGAACAGTGAGACTTACAGAGTTCTGATAATCACACACCATGTTGACGTCATCAGCCCCTCCCCAAACATCTGGGGGGTTATATTTGAGAGAGAGAGAGAGAGAGAGAGAGAGAGAGAGAGAGAGAGAGAGAGAGAGAGAGAGAGAGAGAGAGAGAGAGAGAGAGAGAGAGAGAGAGAGAGAGAGAGAGAGAGAGAGAGAAAGAGAGAGAGAGAGAGAGAGAAAAGAGAGAGAGAGAGAGAGAAGAGAGAGAGGAGAGAGAGAGAGAGAGAGAGAGAGAGAGAGAGAGAGAGAGAGAGAGAGAGAGAGAGAGGAGAGAGAGAGAGAGAGAGAGAGAAGAGAGAGAGAGAGAGAGAGAGAGAGAGAGAGAGAGAGAGAGAGAGAGAGAGAGAGAGAGAGAGAGAGAGAGAGAGAGAGAGAGAGAGAGAGAGAGAGAGAGGAGAAGAGAGAGAGAGAAGAGAGAGGAGAAGAGAGAGAGAGAGATTATGGATGCATCCCTTTGATTGCACCTGGATGAGTGAGAGGCAGGTGAGACTCTTGATCTGTCCCTCTGTGTGTATAAGAGTGGGCAGTGTGTGTGAACTAGAGAGCAGTATTTTCTACCCCTCCCCATACATAACTACAAACTACAGTCAGACCAAACATTAGCATGTGAAGGCATACTCGTGCTTTTCTCATTAAAACATAAAAGTGAGGGGTGGTTAGGAGATATGTGAATCATAAAGACGCATACAGCCTAGATGTTTTGCACCAAATGATTATGACTCAATTAGTGTGTTGAGATTCCTTGAAACTCCAATACTTTCCAACTTGTGATGACACAGGCCTTTGAACAGTCACCCACACTGCAGAACACAGTCAGAGCACCAAACTTCAGACACATGTTTATTGTAAGGCTGCCTTCGAGCCAGGGAATGGAAGTATATAGGCTGTGTCTGCCATAGTGATTAGAAATAGTCAAAAAGGGTATCCTTGGCAAAAAGCAACACAAGGCTCCAGAATGAACCCAGCAGAGAAGGGAAGAGAAAGAGGGTCTGCTCTGCGGCTTAGGTCGTATCTAGCATGACACCCAGAGAAGATCCACACAGCAGATGTCACTGTCTACTGGCTCGTCTCTAAGAGCTTCATTCATTGTACAGGATTAAGAGGGCCATTTTTGAAAAGACAGCCCCCCCATCCAAACAAATCTCTGTGCGGAGGACTGGGAGGGCAGATTAGGTGGAGATGGGCAGATGGGCAGATGAGTGGAGATGAGTTAGAGAGATGAGGGGAGGTGAGGAGTGGAGTTGAGTAAGAGAGATGAGGAGGGGAGATGAGTAAGGGAGATGAGAAGGGGAGATGAGTAAGGGAGATGAGGAGGGGAGATGAGTAAGGGAGCTGAGGAGTGGATATGAGTAAGGGAGATGAGGAGGGGAGATGAGTAAGGGAGATGAGGAGTGGAGATGAGTAAGGGAGATGAGGAGGGGAGATGAGTAAGGGAGATGAGGAGTGGAGATGAGGAGGGGAGATGAAGAGTGGAGATGAGTAAGGGAGATGAGTAAGGGAGGTGAGGAGTGGATATGAGTAAGGGAGATGAGGAGGGGAGATGAGTAAGAGAGATGAAGAGGGAAGATGAGTAAGGGAGATGGGGAGGGGAGATGAGTAAGGGAGATGAGGAGGGAGATGAGTAAGGGAGATGAGTAAGCGAGATGAGGAGTGGAGATGAGTAGGGGAAATGAGGAGGGGAGATGAGTAGGAGATGAGGAGGGAGATGAGTAAGGGAGATGAGTGAGAGGAGTGAGATGGAGATGAGTAAGATGAGGGGGAGATGAGGAGTGGAGATGAGTAAGGGAGATGAGGAGTGGAGATGAGTAAGGGAGATGAGTAAGGGAGATGAGGAGTGGAGATGAGTAAGGGAGATGAGGAGGGGAGATGAGTAAGGGAGATGAGTGAGGGAGATGAGTAGGGGAGATGAGTGAGGGAGATGAGTCGGGGAGATGAGAGAAGGGGAGATGAGTAAGGTAGATGAGGAGGGGAGATGAGTAAGGGAGATGAGGAGTGGAGATGAGTAAGGGAGATGAGGAGTGGAGATGAGTAAGGGAGATGAGGAGGGGAGATGAGTAAGGGAGATGAGATGAGTAAGGGAGATGAGGAGGGGAGATGGGTAAGGGAGATGAGGAGTGGAGATGAGTAAGGTAGATGAGGAGGGGAGATGAGTAAGGGAGATGAGATGAGTAAGGAGATGAGGAGGGGAGATGGGTAAGGAGATGAGGAGTGGAGATGAGGGAGATGAGGAGGGAGATGAGTAAGGGAGATGAGGAGGGAGATGAGTAAGGGAGATGAGGAGGGGAGATGAGTAAGGGAGATGAGATGAGTAAGGGAGATGAGGAGGGGAGATGGGTAAGGGAGATGAGGAGGGGAGATGAGTAAGGTAGATGAGGAGTGGAGATGAGTAAGGGAGATGAGGAGTGGAGATGAGTAAGGGAGATGAGGGGATATGAGGAGTGGAGATTAGGAGGGGAGATGAAGAGGGGAGATGAATAAGGGAGATGAGGAGGGGAGATGAGGAAGGGAGATGAGGAGGGGAGATGAGGGGAATTAGCTCTGGCTGCAGCCATCAGGGCGAGTTGGTTCATATGCACCAGCAATGGTGTCTGTCTGTGACTTTAGGAGGATGAATGACTATTAGTACCAGACAATCAATTACACACACACACACAGACGCATGTAGACAAATACTAAACATACACTATACTGTACATACACTATATAACACAGGTGCTTACACACACACACACACACACACACACACACACACACACACACACACACACACACACACACACACACACACACACACACACACACACACACACACACACACACACACACAACACACACACACACGCACGCACACGCACGCACACGCACGCACACGCACACGCACACACACAGTGCCATTATCAGTAAAGAGCCATCATTGGCCCTATAACAGTGTGGCTCCATGCACATCTTCCACTGTGACTAACTGTTGATAATGCTGGTGGCAGACTCTGCATGGGGAACATTACTCCATTTTCATATATTCACACTGAAATCAATTAAGAAAAACATTGACGGAGCTGCTTCTTCCCCCTCCCGGGAAGGACTGCCCGCCATGATCTCGCCATCAAGCTGAACTTGACAACTCCATTGTGTCCTCCTCCCACATGCTCACTAAATTAAAATTCCCCTTATCATCCCCCTTGAACTTGAAACATTCACTCACACTCTAATTCTGCCTATTCTGCCACATCGCTATAACAGAAGTGCAGGGTGATTATAAGCGTGTCTAACAGCAAATTAGTTTCTCAACACTTCTTCTGGGGTGAGCAAGAAGGCTTAATACACTGCCTATTGGTCCCGCTAGACTAAATGAGTTTGGTGCCAAAATGGGCTTAAACCAATGACAGACAGTTGTTGTTCGGAGTGTTGAAACAACTCAGATTAGATCAGATCTTGGCAAAGAAAAACATCTAGGAATGGATTGATGTTCAACATGTATATGATGCTGAATCAGAAAAGTGCAGTAAATGATGCACTATGCTTAAATCCCGGCACCATAATCACGCAGGAGGAAGAACGCTACACCTACAATAAGATCTGGAAACTAGCACATTGAAAAGCACCTAACATCACACATCCACCTACTGCAGAACATAAGTGAAACAAACAATAGTCTTGACACCATTATCTTTGGGTATATTAGAAGGTGTTTAAAGATACAGTTGAAGTCAGAAGTTTACATACACCATAGCCAAGTACAGTTGTTGACAATTCCTGACATTTAATCAGAGTAAAAATTCCGTCAGTTAGAATCAGCACTTTATTTTAAGAATGTGAAATGTCAGAATAATAGTAGAGAGAATGATTTCTTTCAGCTTTTATTTCTTTCATCACATTCCCAGTGGGTCAGAAGTTTACATACACTCAATTAGTATTTGGTAGCTTTGCCTTTCAATTGTTTAACTTGGGTCAAACATTTTGGGTAGCCTTCCACAGGCTTCCCACAATAAGTTGGGTGAATTTTGGCCCATTCCTCCTGACAGAGCTGGTGTAACTGAGTCAGGTTTGTAGGCCTCCTTGCTCGCACACACTTTTTCAGTTCTGCCAACAAATTTTCTGAAGCATTGAGGTCAGGGATTTCTGATGGTCACTCCAATACCTTGACCTTTGTTGTCCTTAAGCCATTTTGCCACAACTTTGAAAGTATGCTTGGGGTTGGGGTCATTGTCCATTTGGAATACCCATTTGCAACCAAGCTTTAACTTCCTGACTGATGTCTTGAGATGTTGCTTCAATATATCCACATCATTTTCCTCCCTCATGACGCCATCTATTTTGTGAAGTGCACCAGTCCCTCCTGCAACATTTCTCCAAAAAGTACAATCTTTGTCCCCATGTGCAGTTGCAAACCATAGTCTGGCTTTTTTATGGCGGTTTTGGAGCAGTGGCTTCTTCCTTGCTGAGCGGCCTTTCAGGTTATGTCGATATAGGACTTGTTTTACTGTGGATATAGATACTTTTGTACCTGTTTCCTCCAGCATCTTCACAAGGTCCTTTGCTGTTGTTCTGGGATTGATTTGCACTTTTCGCACCAAAGTACATTCATCTCCAGAGCGTTATGAAGGCTGCATGGTCCTATGGTGTTTACACCTGCGTACTATTGTTTGTACAGATGAACACGATACCTTCAGGTGTCTGGAAATTGCTCCAAGGGATGAACCAGACTTGTGGAGGTATACACATTTTTTTTTTTCAATTGGAGGTCTTGGTTGATTTATTTTGATTTTCCTTTGATGTCAAGCAAAGAGGCAAAGAGTTTGAAGGTAGGCCTTGAAATACATCCACAGGTACACCTCCAATTGAATCAAATGATGTCAATTAGCCTATCAGAAGCTTCTTAAGCCATGACATCATTTTCTAGAATTTTCCAAGCTGTTTAAAGGCACAGTCAACTTAGTATATGTAAACTTCTGACCCACTGGAATTGTGATACAGTGAATTATAAGTGAAATAACCTGTCTGTAAATAATGTATGGAAAAAATAATTGTGTCATGCACAATAGATGTCCTACCAACTTGCCAAAACTATAGTTTGTTAAAAATACATTTGTGGAGTGGTTGAAAAATGAGTTTTAATGACGCCAACCTAAGTGTATGTAAACTTCCGACTTCAACTGTAGGTAATGAGACGGTTAGAGATGCTGATCCAGAGTCCTGGTGCCCCACTGCTACTGTGGCCAGACCCTGGCCCTGCTTTCGGCCCCCCTTTCCCCCACATCTCCCGAGGGGCCCAGTCCACCCCAATACAGACCAAGAGAGTCTCCCTCCCTGTGAATCCAATTTAAAAAGCCAGCAGGAGTCTAATCAGCATTCCTCTAATGACTCTGCAGTATTTCTTCCAAGGCTGAAAGTCAGTTTAAATGGCTGCTGTGCTGCCTTGCTCGCCTCTCCGTCCTCTCCGTCCTCTCTGTCCTCTCCCTCAATTCCTTATATTCTCCCAACTGGGTACCTCTGATCACCTTGACCTGCCCGCCAGCTGGCCAGGCACCGGCTCACCTTAGTGGGGTTCTAGGAAGTCATCTCAAGAAGTAAGTACCTAGGTTACCAAAGTATCCTGCTTTGAAAGTGTTCATACACTAACTCACCTACCCAGAGGAAATAACAGGAAGATTGCTAATTGTCTCAACAAGCCCAATATACTAAATGAAGATGGCTTAGCCTATTCTAATTCTGAGGAATTAATGATCAATTATTTAATTTTGCTGATAAAACCTCAGGACAACACATTATTAACTAGAACTAAGGATGGAATTATGCCCTCTTGGGTCTGCATTTCAGAGAATAAGAATACAGTGGGGCAAAAAAGTATTTAGTCAGCCACCAATTGTGCAAGTTCTCCCACTTAAAAAGATTAGAGAGGCCTGTAATTTTCACCATAGGTACACTTCAACTATGACAGACAAAATGAGGAAAGAAAATCCAGAAAATCACATTGTAGGATTTTTTGTCACGAATATTACAGAAGGTGGCTCCCCTTCTTGTTCGGGTGGCGCTCTGTGCTCGTCGTCGCCGGGCTACTAGCTGCCACCGATCCTTTGTTCCGTGTTCGTTTGGTTTTGTCTAATTGGTTTCACCTGTTCATTGTTTGGTTGTTAGGGTGGGGTTATTTAAGTTCGTTTAGCCCTCTTCTGTTTGTGCAGGCTTGTTCTCCTGTCTTTGTGAGAGGTGTTAGTGTTTGTTGGGTTTTCTCGCTGTCCTGGTATTTTACCTAAGGGTACTATATTGTTTTTATAGTTACGCCTGTTTGGGTATACTATTTTGTTCCTTTGATTTTGGACATTAAAGCGTGTTTTTTCCCACATCCTTTGCTCTCTGCGCCTGACTCCACGCCCATTCACTCATTGAGCGTTACATTTTTAATGAATTTATTTGCAAATTATGGTGGAAAACAAGTATTTGGACCTACAAACAAGCAAGATTTCTGGCTCTCACATACCTGTAACTTCTTCTTTAAGAGGATCCTCTGTCCTCCACTCATTACCTGTATTAATGGCACCTGTTTGAACTTGTTATAAGTATAAAAGACACCTGTCCACACCCTCAGTCACACTCCAAACTCCACTATGGCCAAGACCAAACAGCTGTCAAAGGACACCAGAAACAAAATTGTAGACCTGCACCAGGCTGGGAAGACTGAATCTGCAATAGGTAAGCAGCTTGGTTTGAAGAAATCAACTGTGGGAGCAATCATTATGAAATGGAAGACATACAAGACCACTGATAATCTCCCTCGATCTGGGGCTCCACGCAAGATCTCACCCCGTGGGGTCAAAATGATCACAAGACCGGTGAGCAAAAATCCCAAAACCACATGGGGGGACCTAGTGAATGACCTGCAGAGAGCTGGGACCAAAGTAACAAAGCCTACCATCAGTAACACACTACGCCACCAGGGACTCAAATCCTGCAGTGCCAGACGTGTCCCCCTGCTTAAGTCAGTACATGTCCAGGCCCGTCTGAAGTTTGCTAGAGAGCATTTGGATGATCCAGAAGAAGATTGGGAGAATGTCATATGGTCAGATGAAACCAAAATATAACTTTTTGGTAAAAACTCAACTCGTCATGTTTGGAGGACAAAGAATGCTGAGTTGCATCCAAAGAACACCATACCTACTGTGAAGCATGGGGGTGGAAACATCATGCTTTGGGGCTGTTTTTCTGCAAAGGGACCAGGACGAATGATCCGTGTAAAGGAAAGAATGAATGGGGCCATGTATTGTGAGATTTTGAGTGAAAATGTCATGTTTTGTCATTTATTATCATGTCTTGTCCCTGTGCTCCCCATTCTATTCGTTTCCCTCTGCTGGTCTTATTAGGTTCTTTCCCTCTTTCTATCCCTCTCTCTCCCCCTCCCTCTCTCACTCTCTCGCTCTCTCTTCTCTCTATCGTTCCGTTCCTGCTCCCAGCTGTTCCTATTCCCCTAATCATCATTTAGCCTTCCCACACCTGTTCCCGATCCTTTTCCCTGATTAGAGTCCCTATTTCTCTCCTTGTTATTCGTTTCTGCCCCGTCGGTTCCTTGTCTAGAATTCACCGTGCTGTGTTTGTGTATCGCCCTGTCGTGTCGTGTTTTCCTCAGATACTGCGTGGTGAGCAGGTGTCTGAGTCTGTTTGGTTCAAGTGCCTTCCCGAGGCAACCTGCTGTTCACCTGCTGTTCAAGATCGAGTCTCCAGGTTGTCCTCGTCATTTCGAGTGAAAGTTGTGTTTTTTTGATTGTATTTACTTTACTGGATTAAAGACTCTGTTTTCGCCAAGTCGCTTTTGGGTCCTCTTTCACCAGCATGACAGAAGGAACCGAACAAGGAATGGACCCAGCGACTTCAGACGCTCGTTACACTGCCGTCGAGATCCAAGGAGCCATGCTCGGCAGACACGAGCAGGAATTGTCTGCTGCTCGCCATGCCGTGGAGAACCTGGCCGCTCAGGTTTCCGACCTCTCTGGACAGTTCCAGAGTCTACGTCTCGTGCCACCTGTTACTTCCTGGCCTGCCGAGCCTCCAGAACCTAGGGTTAATAACCCACCTTGCTACTCCGGGCAGCCCACTGAGTGCCGCTCCTTTCTCACGCAGTGTGAGATTGTGTTCTCTCTCCAACCCAACACATACTCTAGAGAGAGAGCTCGGGTTGCTTACGTCATTTCACTCCTTACTGGCCGGGCTCGAGAATGGGGCACAGCTATCTGGGAGGCAAGGGCTGATTGCTCTAACAAGTTCCAGAACTTTAAAGAGGAGATGATTCGGGTTTTTGACCGTTCAGTTTTTGGTAGGGAGGCTTCTAGGGCCCTGGCTTCCTTATGCCAAGGTGAACGGTCCATAACGGATTATTCTATTGAGTTTCGCACTCTTGCTGCCTCTAGTGAGTGGAACGAGCCGGCGCTGCTCGCTCGTTTTCTGGAGGGACTCCACGCAGTGGTTAAGGATGAGATTCTCTCCCGGGAGGTTCCTTCAGATGTGGACTCTTTGATTGCTCTCGCCATCCGCATAGAACGACGGGTAGATCTTCGTCACCGGGCTCGTGGAAGAGAGCTCGCATCAACGGTGTTTCCCTGCTCCGCATCGCAACCATCTCCCTCCTCTGGCTCAGAGACTGAGCCCATGCAGCTGGGAGGGATTCGCATCTCGACTAAGGAGAGGGAACGGAGGATCACCAACCGCCTGTGCCTCTATTGCGGAGTTGCTGGACATTTTGTTAATTCATGTCCAGTAAAAGCCAGAGCTCATCTGTAAGCGGAGGGCTACAGGTGAGCGCAACTACTCAAGTCTCTCCATCAAAATCCTGTACAACTTTGTCGGTCCATCTACGCTGGACCGGTTCGGGTGCTACATGTAGTGCCTTGATAGACTCTGGGGCTGAGGGTTGTTTCATGGACGAAGCATGGGTTCGGAAACATGACATTCCTTTCAGAGAGTTAGAGAAGCCTACGCCCATGTTCGCCTTAGATGGTAGTCATCTTCCCAGTATCAGATTTGAGACACTACCTTTAACCCTCACAGTATCTGGTAACCACAGTGAGACTATTTCTTTTTTGATTTTCCGTTCACCGTTTACACCTGTTGTTTTGGGTCATCCCTGGCTAGTATGTCATAATCCTTCTATTAATTGGTCTAGTAATTCTATCCTATCCTGGAACGTTTCTTGTCATGTGAAGTGTTTAATGTCTGCCATCCCTCCCGTTTCTTCTGTCCCTACTTCTCAGGAGGAACCTGGCGATTTGACAGGAGTGCCGGAGGAATATCATGATCTGCGCACGGTCTTCAGTCGGTCCCGAGCCAACTCCCTTCCTCCTCACCGGTCGTATGATTGTAGTATTGATCTCCTTCCGGGGACCACTCCTCCTCGGGGTAGACTATACTCTCTGTCGGCTCCCGAACGTAAGGCTCTCGAGGATTATTTGTCTGTGTCTCTTGACGCCGGTACCATAGTGCCTTCTTCCTCTCCGGCCGGGGCGGGGTTCTTTTTGTTAAGAAGAAGGACGGTACTCTGCGCCCCTGCGTGGATTATCGAGGGCTGAATGACATAACGGTTAAGAATCGTTATCCGCTTCCCCTTATGTCATCAGCCTTCGAGATTCTGCAGGGAGCCAGGTGCTTTACTAAGTTGGACCTTCGTAACGCTTACCATCTCGTGCGCATCAGAGAGGGGGGACGAGTGGAAAACGGCGTTTAACACTCCGTTAGGGCATTTTGAGTACCGGGTTCTGCCGTTCGGTCTCGCCAATGCGCCAGCTGTTTTTCAGGCATTAGTTAATGATGTTCTGAGAGACATGCTGAACATCTTTGTTTTTGTCTATCTTGACGATATCCTGATTTTTTCTCCGTCACTCGAGATTCATGTTCAGCACGTTCGACGTGTTCTACAGCGCCTTTTAGAGAATTGTCTCTACGTAAAGGCTGAGAAGTGCTCTTTTCATGTCTCCTCCGTTACTTTTCTCGGTTCCGTTATTTCCGCTGAAGGCATTCAGATGGATTCCGCTAAGGTCCAAGCTGTCAGTGATTGGCCCGTTCCAAGGTCACGTGTCGAGTTGCAGCGCTTTTAGGTTTCGCTAATTTCTATCGGCGTTTCATTCGTAATTTCGGCCAAGTTGCTGCCCCTCTCACAGCTCTTACTTCTGTCAAGACGTGTTTTAAGTGGTCCGGTTCCGCCCAGGGAGCTTTTGATCTTCTAAAAGAACGTTTTACGTCCGCTCCTATCCTCGTTACTCCTGACGTCACTAGACAATTCATTGTCGAGGTTGACGCTTCAGAGGTAGGCGTGGGAGCCAT
The DNA here is from genome assembly GCF_021184085.1 of Oncorhynchus gorbuscha. Taxonomy (NCBI): domain Eukaryota; kingdom Metazoa; phylum Chordata; class Actinopteri; order Salmoniformes; family Salmonidae; genus Oncorhynchus; species Oncorhynchus gorbuscha. The sequence goes on along the minus strand of NC_060184.1, from coordinate 26,779,924 downwards.
TCTATCCCAGCGCTTCCAGTCTGACGATAAGGTTCATCCTTGCGCTTATTTTTCTCATCGCCTGTCGCCATCTGAGCGCAACTATGATGTGGGTAACCGTGAACTGCTCGCCATCCGCTTAGCCCTAGGCGAATGGCGACAGTGGTTGGAGGGGGCGACCGTTCCTTTTGTCGTTTGGACAGACCATAAGAACCTTGAGTACATCCGTTCTGCCAAACGACTTAATGCCCGTCAAGCTCGTTGGGCGTTGTTTTTCGCTCGTTTCGAGTTTGTGATTTCTTACCGTCCGGGTAGCAAGAACACCAAGCCTGATGCCTTATCACGTCTGTTTAGTTCTTCTGTGGCTTCTACTGATCCCGAGGGGATTCTTCCTTATGGGCGTGTTGTCGGGTTAACAGTCTGGGGAATTGAAAGACAGATTAAGCAAGCACTCACGCACACTGCGTCGCCGCGCGCTTGTCCTAGTAACCTCCTTTTCGTTCCTGTTTCCACTCGTCTGGCTGTTCTTCAGTGGGCTCACTCTGCCAAGTTAGCTGGTCATCCCGGTGTTCGAGGCACTCTTGCGTCTATTCGCCAGCGCTTTTGGTGGCCGACTCAGGAGCGTGACACGCGCCGTTTCGTGGCTGCTTGTTCGGACTGCGCGCAGACTAAGTCGGGTAACTCTCCTCCTGCCGGTCGTCTCAGACCGCTCCCATTCCTTCTCGACCATGGTCTCACATCGCCTTAGACTTCATTACCGGTCTGCCTTTGTCTGCGGGGAAGACTGTGATTCTTACGGTTGTCGATAGGTTCTCTAAGGCGGCACATTTCATTCCCCTCGCTAAACTTCCTTCCGCTAAGGAGACGGCACAAATCATTATCGAGAATGTATTCAGAATTCATGGCCTCCCGTTAGACGCCGTTTCAGACAGAGGCCCGCAATTCACGTCACAGTTTTGGAGGGAGTTCTGTCGTTTGATTGGTGCGTCCGTCAGTCTCTCTTCCGGGTTTCATCCCCAGTCTAACGGTCAAGCAGAGAGGGCCAATCAGACGATTGGTCGCATACTACGCAGCCTTTCTTTCAGAAACCCTGCGTCTTGGGCAGAACAGCTCCCCTGGGCAGAATACGCTCACAATTCGCTTCCTTCGTCTGCTACCGGGTTATCTCCGTTTCAGAGTAGTCTGGGTTACCAGCCTCCTCTGTTCTCATCCCAGCTTGCCGAGTCCAGCGTTCCCTCCGCTCAAGCGTTTGTCCAACGTTGTGAGCGCACCTGGAGGAGGGTGAGGTCTGCACTTTGCCGTTACAGGGCACAGACTGTGAGAGCCGCCAATAGACGCAGGATTAAGAGTCCAAGGTATTGTTGCGGCCAGAGAGTGTGGCTTTCCACTCGCAACCTTCCTCTTACGACAGCTTCTCGTAAGTTGACTCCGCGGTTCATTGGTCCGTTCCGTGTCTCCCAGGTCGTCAATCCTGTCGCTGTGCGACTGCTTCTTCCGCGACATCTTCGTCGCGTCCATCCTGTCTTCCATGTCTCCTGTGTTAAGCCCTTTCTTCGCACCCCCGTTCGTCTTCCCTCCCCCTCCCGTCCTTGTCGAGAGCGCACCTATTTACAAGGTACATAAGATCATGGACATGCGTTCTCGGGGACGGGGTCACCAATACTTAGTGGATTGGGAGGGTTACGGTCCTGAGGAGAGGAGTTGGGTTCCGTCTCGGGACGTGCTGGACCGTTCACTCATTGATGATTTCCTCCGTTGCCGCCTGGATTCCTCCTCGAGTGCGCCAGGAGGCGCTCGGTGAGTGGGGGGGTACTGTCATGTTTTGTCATTTATTATCATGTCTTGTCCCTGTGCTCCCCATTCTATTCGTTTCCCTCTGCTGGTCTTATTAGGTTCTTTCCCTCTTTCTATCCCTCTCTCTCCCCCTCCCTCTCTCACTCTCTCGCTCTCTTCTCTCTATCGTTCCGTTCCTGCTCCCAGCTGTTCCTATTCCCCTAATCATCATTTAGCCTTCCCACACCTGTTCCCGATCCTTTTCCCTGATTAGAGTCCCTATTTCTCTCCTTGTTATTCGTTTCTGCCCCGTCGGTTCCTTGTCTAGAATTCACCGTGCTGTGTTTGTGTATCGCCCTGTCGTGTCGTGTTTTCCTCAGATACTGCGTGGTGAGCAGGTGTCTGAGTCTGTTTGGTTCAAGTGCCTTCCCGAGGCAACCTGCTGTTCACCTGCTGTTCAAGATCGAGTCTCCAGGTTGTCCTCGTCATTTCGAGTGAAAGTTGTGTTTTTTTGATTGTATTTACTTTACTGGATTAAAGACTCTGTTTTCGCCAAGTCGCTTTTGGGTCCTCTTTCACCAGCATGACAGAAAACCTCCTTCCATCAGCAAGGGCATTGAAGATGAAACGTGGCTGGGTCTTTCAGCATGACAATGATCCCAAACACACCGCCGGGGCAACAAAGGAGTGGCTTCGTAAGCAGCATTTCAAGGTCCTGGAGTGGCCTAGCCAGTCTCCAGATCTCAACCTCATAGAAAATCTTTGGAGGGAGTTGAAAGTCCGTGTTGCCCAGCAACAGCCCCAAAACATCACTGCTCTAGAGGAGATCTGCATGGAGGAATGGGCCAAAATACCAGCAACAGTGTGTGAAAACCTTGTGAAGACTTACAGAAAATGTTTGACCTCTGTCATTGCCAACAAAGGGTATATAACAAATTATTGAGATAAACTTTTGTTATTGACCAAATACTTATTTTCCACCATAATTTGCAAATAAATTCATAAAAAATCCTACAATGTGATTTTCTGGATTTTCTTTCTCATTTTGTCTGTCATAGTTGAAGTGTACCTATGATGAAAATTACAGGCCTCTCTCATCTTTTTAAGTGGGAGAACTTGCACAATTGGTGGCTGACTAAATACTTTTTTGCCCCACTGTACATGCCTCATGATTTTTTCCTGTATGCAATAGTTCTTCAGCAATTATGTTTCAATATGATCTGAATATCATTTTATAGAGTCTACATTATATAGATGTAAGCCTACAATGTGTGCAATAAGCAAAGTCAAAGTAAGTGCACACTTTGAAGTTCAGGAAGAAACGATGCCCACGGAGTAGTCTAAGCATTGCATAAATGATTTGGTAATCCTTCAAACGGTGCGAGTTATGGCTGTCATAGAGTCCATCCTAGCAGCGTTTCAATGAATTGATTAGCATCTCCTCTCCTCCCTGCAGATGGGCTGACCGTTGGCCGCTCCCTCCCTCTCTTTGTGTGTGTGAGTGACACCTCGTTTATCAGCGGCCCGCCGCAGCGGTCACCTGCCCTTGTTCTGAACGTCAACGGTAAAGGAGGGGAAACGGGAGGGGGAAGTGTGACTGACAGCTTTCGTGAGCGACACGTGCAGGTCGCCATTATGCAGGCGTGACTCAGAGAACCAGAGAGAGTCAGAGGTTAAACATGTCACTGCTGTCCGTCCATTTCCCCGCCCCCTTCCATCCTTTCCTCTTCCCTAAGGCCATGCCCTACCAGGTCTCTGAGGGCCCCTAGCCCCGATCAATGCGTTTGGGAGACCCATTAAAAGACACCCAGTTGGGCAAGGAGAGAAAAAGGAGGGGAGAACCAGGAAGCAAATGCACTATAGACCAACAAAAGATGGTGGCGGTGTGTGGGGGGTGGTGGGGTGGGTGCTGGAAGGAGAGGAGGACAGTGGACAAAGCCCCCACAGCCCCAGGAGCAGAGAGGCAGAGCTCGTCAATGGGCCCCGGCTCAGGAAGGATGGTTCCTCTGAAAGGAGCCAGAGACTTGGGGGGAAATTAGCTGTCCTCAGAGCCACATTATCTGCTGCAGTCTCACTGGAACAACAAGGGAGAGAGCCATTCAATTTGCACGCCACACTGCTGGGCCTTTTGTTCCCGGCCAAAGGGAGATGCTGGGTGAATAGGTGACCTAGTGCATTTGTCTCTACACTGCTTTGTGGAGAGACAGCTTAACCTCATCAGAAAGGGACAGGCATAAACAATATTCAACGGGCTGCAAATGTGTCTGTGGCTGGCTGGCTGGCCCAGGGCTCCTTGATTAAAGTACTTACAGGCTTGTAGGGACAAGACCTTGAACACGCTGCCGCTTTTACAGTATAGAGAAAAGACAGAAGCCACAACGGCTGTATGACTTTATAATCCAACGCCTGATTGTTTAAATGTTGTCTTGTACCTTATATAGAGAGCAGGGCTCTAGACTGTGACCATTTAGTCGCATTTTGCGACCATTTGACTTGGCTGTTCGAATTACATTTATAATTTGTCCATCGGTGCGATCTGCACATTCTACATTGTAGCCTCACTCGATTTTATGGGCAGCTAAAACCACGATTTGGTCAAACAGTAAAGTGCATTATCTTCATGAATCCTGTAATAAAAGTTATTTTCCCAGCCCCTGTGCCTATTTCACTGTGGCCTGCTGCTATGACGAGCCAGCCAGCTCTGGGAGAGAAAAGGCTTCCAATTTCAAAACATTACAAAATGCAAACACAGCTTAGAATGCAACTATGGCTGCCCCTGTAAAAAAAGGGGGAGGGTCTCAGCTTTCTGTAGGTATAATCTCAATATTGAGCTCAGTAGCTACAAT